>NW_021314787.1:0-25077 GCF_002162155.2 Triticum dicoccoides | reverse complement strand
CTTGGCCATCTGGAGCAGATCGAAAGCTACGCCCCTGGCCATTAGGTCAGGTTTGGAAGTTTGAACTACATGGCTAACATCCGCGGAGACTTGATCTTCGACTGGTTCGAGACACAGCCGAGCGCGCCGCACTGTCAGGATGGGCATGATCTAGCTCTACCGCCGAATAGTGCCCAGGAGGCCGCCCCAGTGTCCGCTCCGACCCTTAGCTCGGAGCCGACTGCGCCAATCGAGGACGGGTGGCTGGACACTGCCTCGGGGGTTACAATCTCTACGGCGATCGAGCCGAACACCAGCCTTGTCCTTTGCAAAGCTCGTGACTCCAAGGTGTCGGACTCCTTTCCGGACTCCGAACCTTCCGCACCCCTGCCGATCGAACCCGATTGGGCGCCGATCATGGAGTTCGCCGCCGCTGACATCTTTCAGCACTCGCCCTTCGGCTACATTCTGAATTCAGTAAAGTCTCTCTCTTTGTCAGGAGAGCCCTGGCCAGACTATGGTCAGCAAGGTTGGGATGCGGACGGCGAAGAAATTCAAAGCCCACCCACCACCCACTTCGTAGCCACTATCGATGATTTAACCGACATACTCGACTTCGACTCCGAAGACATCGACGGTATGGACGACGATGCAGGAGACGAACAGGAATCAGCGCCTATAGGGCACTGGACAACCACCTCATCTCACGATGTATACATGGTGGACACACCTAAAAGAAACGATGACAAGGAACAAAGGGACGCAACGAGGGATCGTTCCCTCGAAAAGCAATCAAAGCGGTGGCGTAAGCGCCGCTCCAAACCCCACCTCGACAGAGACCCAGCCACAGAGCAGGGCGAACTGGCGGACGACGAACATGCCATCGAGCAACCATCCGAACAGGGCAACTTGGGTAAACAAACCGAACAACCCATCCCCGGCAAAGATAATAGTCCGGACGACCTCATGCCGGACAAGTTACTGGAGCAAAAGAACCTCCACAAAAGGCTCGTCGCCACTGCGCGTAGCCTGAAAAAGCAGAAGCGGAAGCTAAAAACAGCGGAAGATGCACTCAGATTTAGATGGGGCAAAGTACTCAACACCGCGGACAAATACGGCGACAGTCACCACACAAAGAGCTATTCGAAGCGAAAATTACTGACGGGATTTGATGAGGAGGCCTTAGAGCCCCTGCAATCAAAAAATAAGGAAGACACCCGGTCGGATAAACAACCCCATGTCCAACATAGAGCGGAAAAGGGCGCCGCACACAAGCCGGCACGCGATCCGCACAAGGATTCGCATCATAAAGACGGCCTAGCCAGATCTATCTACGGGCCAATAAAGCAAGCTCTAGTAAGCAATGCAATGCAACAAGTATCCGAGCATCACGGCACACCCAAAGATAGGGGTGCCGCACACCCCCTATGTTTCACCGATGAGGTGCTGGACCATGAATTTCCAACGGGATTCAAGCCCGTAAACATGGAGGCATACGATGGAACAACAGACCCTGGAGTCTGGATTGAGGATTATATCCTCCACATACACATGGATAGAGGAGATGATCTCCACGCCATAAAATTCTTATCCCTCAAGCTCAAAGGGCCAGCCTGGCATTGTCTTAAAAGCCTTCCCAAAAACACTATAGGAAGTTGGGAAGAGCTCAAGGATGCTTTCGGGCAAATCTTTAAGGGACCTACGTCCGACCTCCAGATGCAGACGATCTAAGTCATATAACGCAACAACACGGAGAGTCAGCCCAGAAACTCTGGAACAGATTTCTTACTAAAAAGAACGAGATAGTCGACTGCTCGGACGCTGAAGCCTTAGCACCTTTCAAACACAGTGTTCGAGACGAATGGCTCGCCAGACACCTCAGCCAAGAAAAGCCAAGAACAATGGCCGCATTAACAAGCCTCTTGACCTGCTTTTGCGCAGGAGAGGATAGCTGGTTGGCAAGAAGCAGTACCAGCGACCCAAGTACATCCAAATTTAGGGATTTAAACGGGAAACCGCGACGTAGCAAGGACCAGCGCCGGACCAAGGGAAACAGCCCGAAGAGCACGGCAGTCAACGCCGGATTCAAAAGCTCTCGGCAGAATCAGAAGAAGTTGCCCCTCAAGGATAACAGGGACGAGCTATCTAACCTCAACAAAATCTTGGACAAAATATGCCAAATCCACAGTACTCCCGGGAAGCCTGCAAACCATACCCACAGAGATTGTTGGGTCTTCAAGCAATCCGGCAAACTCAACGCCGAACACAAGGGGCTCGACATACCAAGCGAGGACGATGACGAACCCCACAAGCAGAGCACCGGAGAACAAAAGAAGTTCCCACAAGAAGTCAAAACAGTAAACTCACTTCATGTGACAAAAGGGAAAACAGAGTGGCGCCTATAGAGATACACGCCATACAGCCTTTCCCAGAGGAGTCCCGCCACTGGTTGTTACAACCAATCACCTTCAACGATCAGGATTACTCTAGAAGTATCTAGAACACAGGATGGACTGCCTTGGTATTAGATCCGATAATTGACGGACTCCACTTTACACAAGTCCTAATGGACAGCGGTAGTGGTCTAAACCTGCTATATCAGGACACAATCCGCAAAATGGGGATAAACCCAACAAAAATTTGCCATGGCAACACTTCCTTTCATGGGGTAACGCCAGGACCAGATACCCATTGTACGGGTTCTCTCCCGTTAGAAGTTATGTCTGGCTCCCCCGACAACTTCCGACGCGAAAAGCTAACCTTCCACATCACCCATTCACAAGTAGCTATCAAGCACTACTGGGACGCGAAGCTTTCACCCGCTTTAATGCAATACCGCATTATGCGTCCCTTACGCTTAAAATGCCCGGTCCACGAGGCATCATCTCATTAAAGGGAAATATTGAGTGTTCCTCGAGTGCGGAAGACTGTGCGGCTGCCTTGATAGCCACACACTAAACAAGCTTCACTATTCAAAGCACCTAAACAGGTCGTTCAGACCCCGGACATGGCTAGACGAGTCCGACGTAAACATACAAGGGCTTACTAGCCACATACCCTAGTACAAGGGGCCCCGCGCGTGTACAACAAGATACAATAAAGCTCAATTCTACCCATTTTTTGAATTATACTTTGTTTTTTAATATAACATAGATTTTCGCACGATCGTTTTCAACTAAGTTCCTCTCTTTTACAGATGAACACCATTCTACACCCGTCCAGGATACGGCACAACAGAGACACAGGCGCAGACGTGCAGTAGGGACCTGTTCCAAGGATTCTTTTCAGATTAAGACCCTGCGTAAACCTTTCTCACTGTCTCTTGTTGATACACATCCCCCGGTTTCTTGTTATAACCGAGGAGGAGGCTGGCGTCTTGGCATGTGGCCACATCAGAATTTTGCGCGTACCTGGACACCAGGGGCTTCTTACCAAGGGCGTTGTTCAGCCCGTTTTCATAAAGACCGAATACCTTAGGGAGTGTTCGGTGTCGCGAGTTTGGCCTTATATGCATCAGCTCCAAATCATGTCTTTGGTCAAATGTTGGGTTTGCACGGCTCCTGTGTTTTGCTGCCTTACGTTCCGCTCTATCGGCTAAGGCGGCACCAGGAGAACTACTGCGATTGTGCCACGGTTCGGCCAGGCCAGCACCTCAGTAGAGAAAGCCGAAAACTGACTATCATGATATAGCGTGAGACTGGTCAACCACTCAATGACCCACCGAAATCTTTAGGATTCCTCCGCATTAACGAAGGGTTGTTTCCCGGCCAGGCACACACGCGCCCCGAATTCGGATGAGCGCGGTGCCCCTAGGGGCTATATAGTATCCCCACTATCAAACTCCTATGGCTAAGTGAAAGTGATAAAGCATTATAGTCAGATTGCCTAGTTCGCTGCGCTATCACCACCTTAATAGGACCAAGACATTGGATCAAGTGTGAACATGCGCCTTCTGCGAACACCCCCGCATTATATGTGTGGGGGCTGAAGCCGCAGACTGCCATCTTTCAGGTTATATACATATATACATTAACGGTCGCACAAGAGGTATTCTAATTCTTGAAGTCACAAGTATAAAAAGCTCTTATATTCCATCGAAACATTGGTTTACAATAATACATGTTATTCGAACATAACATCCTTCGATCATTGCGTCTCTATTAAACGAGCACCCTGCAGAACATCTTGAAAATAGTGCTCGGCAGGCACTGGGCTCTCATCCGAATCTTGGGATGCAACATCAATGGCCTTCATCTCCGCCCAGTATGTCTTGACACGGGCAAGAGCCATCTGCGCACCCTCTATGCACGCTGACCTCTTCATTGCATTAATATGAGGCACCACACCAAGGAACTGCTGCACCAAGCTAAAATAACTCTTCGGCTCGGGCCTTTTCGGCCACAGATGACTCACGACATACTTCATGGCGAGTCTGGATAACCTATTCAGCTCTGCCCACGCGGCCAAATGATCGGTTAATGGAAGTGGGTGCTCTGGATTGTGGAACTGCGACCAAAAAAGCTTGTCCACTTCGTGGTCCTTTTCATCACGGAAGTGTTCGGCCGCGTCCGCGGCACTCGCCGCCAAGTCCACATAAGTGTTCGCCGCACTCCACTGCCGGTCCAACGGAGCATATTTAGGATCCCCGAACTTCATCCGCAGCATAAAGGGCTTTACAGCTGTGATATCTCCGGCCTGACGTAGCTCCTCCTTCATAGCTCTCATAGCACAGCGAGCATCCTTGGCCTCGGTAGTGACCTTCTCTAGGTCCTTCTATGCCACCTCATCTTCTTTTTCAAGAAGCTTGCAGCGGTCGGCAGCATTCTTCAACTTTACAGCCATCTCGGCCATTTCCTTCTTGCTTTGGCAGTGAGCAGCCTATTCGGCTTTCAGCTCTTCAGCTGCCTTTAAGGCAGCCGCATCGCGTTTCATGGCCTGCTCCTTGGCTCGAGCAAGTTCCACTCGAAGGTTCTCCATGGCAGCCGCACCATCTGCATCAAGCACACATGTTGTAAGGTACGAGCATCAAGCTCCTCTTACTAGGTGTCTTCGAAGAAATTACATACCTTGTGTCTCGTCTAGTCGCTTGTTGACAATCGCGATGTCGGCATCTGACACGTCAAGTTGCCGCTTTAGCTCGGCAAATTCATCAGTCCGGCTAGCCACCGGACACTTCACCACCTACATAGGAAAGGCGACATATTATACCTGGGATTATGATCCTCGGCGCGCCGTCAAGTTTGACAACGCACAGAGTCTCAGGGGATACTATCTATACAGGGCGCATCTTATATATGCGGGTCTGTTAAAAGGTACATCATTTCGCGTACCTCAAAACCTGTCAGTAAACTCCTGACGGCCTTGTACAACCCGCTCTCCGCAGATGAAATCCTTCCAATCACCGTATCCATCAATGCACGGTGTTCTTCTGAGATAGACGCTCGCCCGAGCAGATCCTTCAGCTCCTCCGACCGTGCACCGAATGGTGCCGGACTCGTCCGTTAGCCTTTTTCGAAGGCCGGACACGGAGGGCCTTGGGGGGCCATACGACTACCTTCCGGCCCTGACGGATTCAGAGAAACCCTTCGTGACGACACCTCAGGGTCGCCCGCCTCGCAAGGCGGTACGGCAGGGGGAGGCGTTCCGCTCTCCATCATCTCCGGACGAAGATCCCCTAAAGATGAGCTCTACTGAGAAGGGCTGAGATCCGAACTACAAGGTGAAATTTCGGTTATCTTCCTCAGAAATAGAATAGGGGTGTCTCTCATTTTAAACCCCCCCTTTACTTACGGCTTGGTGGAGAGCTGACCCCCTTGGGGGCGCAATGCGACCAAGGCTCCCCCGGCGCCGGACCCTCTAACGAAGATCTCTTCCCCCGCTGTGAGGCCATCGCCTCCGGGTCTTCAGAGGCGGTCCTCTTCTTCCCCTGGTTAAAGGAATTATCGATTCCTCCTTTCCTGACAGCCTCCTTCGCAGAGGCGGCAGCTCCCTTGTTCCCCTCTTCGCCTTCTTCCAAAGGCGCAACCTCCAGCATCCTGGTTAACACGGGATCCGGCGTAGTCTCAGGGAGGGGGGCCGGACACCTGATTAGATTTTCTTTCGCTATCCACTCATATTTAAGGGACAACTCTTTTAAAGTGCAATTTTATGATAAATATACGGATAGCGTGTCCTGGTACAGGGCTACTTACTTGAGTATCCGGGCGATTGCAGCTCAAACCTACATCCTCGGATGAATCCGGACACATTGCTTATGATTCGAAGAACAATTTGTACATCTCCATGGGCATCGTGCCCATAAAATTGTGGAGGGCTCGCGGTCCTTCCGGATTAAACTCACACAGGCGGAGGGGGCGACGTTTGGAGGGCAGTATGCAGCGAATCAACATAACCTGCGTCACTACGGCCAGATTGATGGCTCTTCCTAGGAGATCTCGAACGTGGCCCTGCAACAGGGGCACGTCCTTGGACGGCTCCCAGTTAAGCCCTTTGTTGACCCATGACGCTAGCTGTGGTGGGGGACCCGAGCGAAAGGCAGGTGGCGCCACCCATTTGGTGCCCCTGGGAGCTGTGATATAAAACCACTCTCGTTGCCATAAGTTGAATTCCTCTTGAAAAAGGCCCTCGGGCCATGGAGCATTGGCATTCTTGCTTATAACAGCACCTCCGCACTCTGCGTGCTGCCCCTCGATCATCTTCGGCTCTACTTTGAAGGTCTTAAGCCACAATCCCATGTGAGGAGTAAAACGGAGGAAGGCCTCGCACACGACAATGAACGATGAGATATGGAGGATGGATTCCGGAGCTAAGTCGTGGAATTCCAGCCCATAATAAAACATGAGCCCCCTCACGAAGGGGTCCGTCGGGATGCCTAACCCCCGAAGGAAGTGAGACGCGAACACCATGCTCTAACCAGGCTTGGGAGTGGGAATAACCTGCCCTTGAGCAGGCAGCCTATGCGAGATTTCGCCGGTTAGATACCTGGCATCTCTTAGCTTTCGCACGTCTTCTTCCATAACGGAGGAAGGCATCCACCGGCCTTGAAGGGCGGAGCCGGACATCATCGGAGGTCCGAAGCACCTAAATCTGGAGCTTTGGGTGTTGGAACTCAAGGTGAGGGGCGGATTTGATTGAGATTGAAAGAAAGGAGTCGAGCCTTGGTCTCTTTATAAAGAGGTTGAATACCAAGAGCCCTCCCCGTGATCGTTTGGGACTCGCCTTCGATTGGGGAGACATACCAACAGGCACGATTGGGTTACCCACGCCCGTATTGGTGAGAATCCTGGAATAAGGGGACACGGTCTCTGCTTTTACAAGGCGTGCCAAGGAAACCGCCTCGCTATACATGCTGAGGTGGGACAGTAAAACGAATAAAGGCTTGGCCGTGGCGTGATGTCATGTTGCGGGATACGTCAGCAGATTAGATTTGTGCAAATATTATTCTCTCTACGATGGTATGTGGAACTTGTTTTGCAGAGCCGGACACTATCCTTGTGTTCAAAATCTTTTATGAAATATTCGGAGGAGGAACCCGCCTTGCAATGCTGAAGACAATCTGCACGCCGGACTCGTCGTCATTGAAGCCTAGTTCAGGGTCTACTGAGGGAGTCCTGGATTAGGGGGTGTCCGGATGACCGGACTATAACCTTTGGCCGGACTCCTGTACTATGAAGATACAAGATTGAAGACTTCGTCCCGTGTCCGGATGGGACTTTCCTTGGCGTGGAAGGAAAGCTTGGCGATACGGATGTGTAGATCTCCTCCCATTGTAACCGACTCTGTGTAACTCTAGCCCTCTCCGGTGTCTATATAAACCGGAGGGGTTTTAGTCCGTAGGACGAACAACAATCATACCATAGGCTAGCTTCTAGGGTTTAGCCTCTCTGATCTCGCGGTAGATCTACTCTTGTACTACCCATATCATCAATATTAATCAAGAAGGAGTAGGGTTTTACCTCCATCGAGAGGGCCCGAACCTGGGTAAAAACATCGTGTCCCTTGTCTCCTGTTACCATCCGCCTAGAGGCACAGTTCGGGACCCCCTACCCGAGATCCGCCGGTTTTTACACAGACAGTCCCTATTGGCCAGGTGACCTTGGGCATCCTGCTCACCATGGCGCCTCCGCACTCGGCGTGATCGCCGTTCACCACCTTGGGATTCACATTGAAGATCTTCGGCCATAAGCCAAAGTGTGGCGAGATGCGGAGAAAGGCCTCGCACACGACGATAAACGTCAAGATGTTGAGGAAGGAATTAGGGGATAGATCATGAAAATCGATCCCGTAATAATACATGGTGTCGCGAACAAATGGTTGAAGGGGAAACCCGATCCCGCAGACAATATGAGGGGGGAACACGACCCTCTCATGGGGCTCCAGAGTGGGGACGATCTGTCCCGCCGTCAGAAGACGGTGGCTGATTTTCTTGGCCAGATACCCGGCCTCCCGAAGCTTTTTGATATCCTTCTCCTGGACAGTAGAGGCCATCCATTTGCCTCCTGCTCCGGATCTGGACATTTTCGGAGAACCTTTGTTGGTGGAGAAGATGAACGCTCGGGCGTTAGGGCTCAAGCGAAAGGGAATGGATGAGAAGGAGGAGAAGAAGGCGTGGGTAGAAAGGAAGAGGCCTTTCCTCTTTATAGAGGCAATAAAACTTTGCGCCTCCCCGCTTTCCTAGTAAAAACTGCTCATTCGCCACTTGTTGGTGGTGCGGTTGGGTTACCCACACCTATATTGATGAGAATCCCGCAATAAGGGGACACAATCTCTGCTTCGACAAGACGTGCCAAGGAAACCGCCTCGCGATATGAGCAGTGGCTGGTTAGAAGAAAACGGTTTGAATAATGACCGGACCATGGCGTAGTGTCACTCTACAGAAGTTGTCAGTAGAGTTGATTTGTCGAATATTGTGCTCTCTACGGTGGTATGTGGAAATTATTTTTGCAGAGCGGGACACGATCCTTGTGTTCGGAATTTATCTTGGATTATTCGCAGATGGAACCCGCCTTGCAATGCCGAAGACAAACTGCACGCCGGACTCATCGTCATTGAAGCCTAGTTCAGGGGCTACTGAGGGATTCCTAGATTAGGGGGTACCCGGACAGCCGGACTATATACTTTGGCCGGACTGTTGGACTATGAAGATACGAGATTGAAGACTTCGTCCCGTGTCCGCATGGGACACTCCTTTGCGTGGAAGGCAAGCTTGGCGATTCGGATGTTAGATCTCCTTCTCTGTAACCGACTCTGTGTAACCCTAGCCCCCTCCGGTGTCTATATAAACCGGAGGGTTTAGTCCGTAGGACGAGCACAATCATAATCATAGGCTAGCTTCTAGGGTTTAACCTCTACGATCATGTGGTAGATCAACTCTTGTGATACTCATATCATCAAGATCAATCAAGCAGGAAGTAGGGTATTACCTCCATCGAGAGGGCCCGAACCTGGGTAAACATCGTGTCCCCAGTCTCCTGTTACCATTAGCCTTGGACGCACAGTTCGGGACCCCCTACCCGAGATCCGCCGGTTTTGACACCGACAACGACCAACACGTAAGCACACCTCAGGGTTCGACAACAATGGAAATCGCCTTGGGACCACAAAACGGTTAGTAATAGTCCATGAAACGGGTCAGAATAAACAAAAACCGCGAGTGTTGATGACCTACACATAATCCCACCTTGCGGTTAAATAACTATGGAAATCGCTTCGGGACCCCAAAACGGTGAGTGATAGTGCACGAAATGGACCAGAATCGACCAAAATTGAGAGTGTTGATAACCGACACGTAAATGAACCCCGAGGTCCATCAATCGTCGAAATCACTCGGGGACCCCAAACAGTTAGTAATAGTCCACGAAACGGACCAGAATTGGCCAAAATTGCGAGTGTTGATGACCGACACGTAAGCGCACCTTGGGGTCCAACTATTATAGAAATCGCTTCGGGACCCCAAAACAGTGAGTGATTGTCCATGAAACAGGTCAGAATTGGCCAAAACTATTAGTGTTGGCAACAGACATGTAAACGCATCCCGGGGATCTTCAATCGTGTAAATCGCTCTGGGACCCCAAAATTGTGATTCTTTTCGACCAACACGTAACACGTTGGGGTTCGACAACCATGGAAATCGCTTTGGGATCCCAAAACGGTGATTAATAGTCCACTAAACGGGTCAGAATAGACAAAAACTGTGAGTGTTGATGACCGACACGTAGAGGCACCCCGGGGTTCATCAATCGTGGAAATCATTCCGGGACCCCAAAACAGTGATTAATAGTCCATGAAACTGGCTAGAATCAGCCAGAACTGCGAGTGTTCATGACCGACACGTAAGCGCACCTTGGGGTTCAACAACTATGGAAATTGCTTTGGGACCCCAAAACGGTGAGTAATAGTCCACGAAATGGGTCAGAATTGGCCAAAACTATGAGTGTTGACGACGGACACGTAAACGCATCCTGGGGATCATCAATCGTGGAAATCTCTCTAGGATCCCAAAACGGTAAGTAATAGTGCATGAAACAGACCAGAATCGGCCAAAATTGTGAGTATTGATGTCCGACACGTAAACGCACCCCGGGGTTCGTCAATCATGGAAATCACTTCGGGACCCCAAAACTGAGTAATAGTCCAAGAAACAGCCAGTATCGGCCCAAACTGCTAGTCTTGACGACTAACGTGTAAGCACACCTCGGGGTTCGACAACCATGGAAATCGCCTAGGGACCCCAAAACGGTTTGTAATAGTCCACGAAACGGGTAAGAATAAACAAAACCATGAGTGTTGATGACCGACACGTAATCCCACCTTGGGGTTAAACAACTATGGTAATCGCTTCGGGACCCCAAAACGGTGAGTGATAGTGCACGAAATGGACCAGAATCGGCCAAAACTGAGAGTGTTGATGACCGACACGTAAATGCACCCCAGGGTTCGTCAATCGTCGAAATCACTCGGTAACCCCAAAATAGTTAGTAATAGTCCACGAAACGGGCCATAATCGCCAAAACTGCGAGTGTTTATGAACGACATGTAAGCGCACCTTGGGGTCCAACTATTATAGAAATCGCTTCAGGACCCCAAAACGGTGAGTAATAGTCCACGAAACAGGTTAGACTTGGCCAAAACTAATAGTGTTTACGACAAGCATGTAAACGCATCCTGGGGATCATCCATCATGTAAATCGCTCTGGGACCCGAAAACAGTGAAAAATACTGCATGAAACGAACCAGAATCGACCCAAATTCTGAGTGTTGATAACCGATACGTAAAGGCACCCTGAGGTTCGTCAATCGTGGAAATCACTTTGGGACCCCAAAACTGAGTAATAGTCTAAGAAACGGGCCAGAATCGGCCCAAGCTGCGATTCTTTACGACCAACACGTAACAACTTGGGGTTCGGCAACCATGGAAATCGCTTTGGGACCCCAAAACGGTGATTAATATTCCAGGAAATGGGTCAGAATCAGCAAAAACCGTGAGTATTGATGACTGACAGTAGACGTGCCCCGGGGTTCGTCAATCGTGGAAATCCTTCCGGGACCCCAAAATAGTGAGTAGACGACGAAACGGGCCAGAAGCATGACTGACACGTAAGCGCACCTTAGGGTTCAACAACTATGGAAATTGCTTCGGGACCCCAAAATGGTGAGTAATAGTCCACAAAACGGGTCAGAATTGGTCAAAACTATGAGTGTTGACGACGGAGATGTAAACGCATCGCGGGGATTATCAATCATGGAAATCGCTCTGGGGCCCCAAAACGGTGAGTAATAGTGCACGAAAAAGACCAGAATCGGCCAAAATTGTGAGTATTGTTGACCGACACGTAAACGCACCCCGGGGTTCGTCAATCATGGAAATCACTTTGGGACCCCAAAACTGAGTAATAGTCAAAGAAACAGGCCAGAATTTGCCCAAACTACGAGTCTTGACGACCAACACGTAAGCACACCTTGGGGTTCGACAACCATGGAAATTGCCTTGGGACCCCAAAACAGTTAGTAAAAGTCCACGAAACGGGTCAAAATAGACAAAAACCGCGAGTGTTGATGACCGACACGTAAACGCACCCCACAACTGAGTAATAGTCCAAGAAACAGGTTTGAATCGGCCAAAACTGCCATTGTTGATGACCAACACGTAAGCGCACCTTGGGGTTCAACAACGATGGAAATTGCTTCCGTACCACAAAATAGTGAATAATAGTTCACGAAACGGGTCAGAATTGGCCAAAACTATGAGTGTTGACCAGAGACAGATAAACGCATCCCGGGGATCCGCAATCGTGGAAATCGCAATGTGACCCAAACACAGTGAGTAATAGTGCACAAATGGACCAGAATCGGCCAAAATTGTGAGTGTTGATGACCGACACGTAAGTGCACCTTGGGGTTCAATAACTAAGGAAATCGCCTCGGGACCCCAAAATGGTGAGTAATAGTCCACGAAACAGGTCAGACTTGGCCAAAACTATTAGTGTTGACAACAGACATGTAAACGCATCCTGGGGATCGTCAATCGTGTAAATCAGTGTGGAACCCCAAAATGGTAAATAATAGTGCACGAAACGAACCAAAATCGGCCAAAATTCTAAGTGTTGATGACCAATACGTAAACGCACCCTGAGGTTCGTCAATCATAGAAATCACTTTGGAACCCAAAAACTGAGTAATAGTCCAAGAAACAGGCCAGAATCGGCCCAAGTTGCGATTCTTTACGACCAACATATAACACGTTGGGGTTCGACAACCATGGAAATCGCTTTGGGACCCCAAAACGGTGATTAATATTCCAGGAAACGGGTTAGAATTGGCAAAACCCGTGAGTGTTGATGACTGACAGGAGACGTGCCCCAGGGTTCGTCAATCGTGGAAATCATTCCGGGACCCCAAAACAGTGAGTAGTCCATGAAACGGGTCAGAATCAGCCAAACGGCGAGTCTGCATGACCGACACGTAAGCGCACCTTGGGGTTCAACAACTATGGAAATTGCTTCGGGACCCCAAAATGGTGAGTAATAGTCCACAAAACGGGTCAGAATTGGTCAAAACTATGAGTGTTGACGACGGAGACGTAAACGCATTGCGGGGATCGTCAATTGTGGAAATCGCTCTGGGGCCCCAAAACGGTGAGTAATAGTGCAAGAAAAAGACCAGAATTGGCCAAAATTGTGAGTATTGTTGACCGACACGTAAATGCACCCCGGGATTCGTCAATCATGGAAATCACTTTGGGACCCCAAAACTGAGTAATAGTCCAAGAAACGGGCCAGAATTGGCCCAAACTACGAGTCTTGACGACCAACACGTAAGCACATCTTGGGGTTCGACAAGTATGGAAATCGCCTTGGGACCCCAAAACGGTTAGTAAAAGTCCACGAAACGGGTCAGAATAGACAAAAACCGGGAGTGTTGATGACCGACACGTAAACGCATCCCACAACTGAGTAATAGTCCAAGAAACAAGTCAGAATCGGCCAAAAATGTCATTGTTGATGACTGACACATAAGCGCACCTTGGGGTTCAACAACGATGGAAATTGCTTCGGGACCACAAAATAGTGAATAATAGTTCATGAAACGGGTCAGAATCGGCAAAAACCTTGAGTGTAGATGACTGACAGTAGACGCGCCCCGGGGTTCGTCAATCGTGGAAATCATTCCGAGACCCCAAAACAGTGAGTAATCCACAAAACGGGCCAGAATCAGCCAAACTGCGAGTGTGCATGACCGACACGTAAGCGCACCTTGGGGTCCAACAACTATGGAAATTGCTTCGGGACCCCAAAATGGTCACTAATAGTCCACAAAACGCGTCAGAATTGGTCAAAACTATGAGTGTTGACGACGGAGACGTGAACGCATCGCGGAGATCGTCAATCGTGGAAATCGCTCTGGGGCCCCAAAACGGTGAGTAATAGTGCAAGAAAAAGACCAGAATCGGCCAAAATTGTGAGTATTGTTGACCGACAGTAAATGCACTCCGGGGTTCGTCAATGATGGAAATCATTTTGGGACCCCAAAACTGAGCAATAGTCCCAGAAACGGGCCAGAATTTGCCCAAACTGCGAGCCTTGACGACCAACACGTAAGCACACCTTGGGCTTCGACAACCATGGAAATCGCCTTGGGACCCCAAAATGGTTAGTAAAAGTCCACGAAACGGTTCAGAATAGACAAAAACCGCGAGTGTTGATGACCGACATGTAAACGCACCCCACAACTGAGTAATAGTCCATGAAACATGTTTGAATCGGCCAAAACTGCCATTGTTGATGACCAACACGTAAGCGCACCTTGGCGTTCAACAACGATGGAAATTGCTTCCGGACCACAAAATAGTGAATAATAGTTCACGAAACGGGTCAGAATTGGCCAAAACTATCAGTGTTGACCAGAGACACATAAATGCATCCCGGGGATCCACAGTCGTGCAAATCGCAATGTGACCCAAACACAGTGAGTAATAGTGCACAAACGGACCAGAATCGGCCAAAATTGTGAGTGTTGATGACCGACACGTAAGCGCACCTTGGGGTTCAATAACTATGGAAATTGCCTCGGGCCCCAAAACGATGAGTAATAGTCCACGAAACAGGTCAGACTTGGCCAGAACTATTAGTGTTGACGACAGACATGTAAACGCATCCTGGGGATCGTCAATCGAGTAAATCACTCTGGAACCCCAAAACGGTGAATAATAGTGCACGAAACGAACCAAAATCGGCCAAAATTCTAAGTGTTGATGACCAATACGTAAACGCACCCCAAGGTTCGTCAATCGTAGAAATCACTTTGGAACCCAAAAACTGAGTAATAGTCCAAGAAACGGGCCAGAATCGGCCCAAGTTGTGATTCTTTACGACCAACACCTAACACGTTGGGGTTCGACAACCATGGAAATCGCTTTGGGACCCCAAAACGGTGATTAATATTCCAGGAAACGGGTTAGAACTGGCAAAAACCGTGAGTGTTGATGACTGACAGGAGACGCGCCCCGGGGTTCGTCAATCGTGGAAATCATTCCGGGACCCCAAAACAGTGAGTAGTCCATGAAACGGGTCAGAATTAGCCAAACTGCGAGTCTGCATGACCGACACGTAAGCGCACCTTGGGGTTCAACAACTATGGAAATTGCTTCGGGACCCCAAAATGGTGAGTAATAGTCCACAAAATGGGTCAGAATTGGTCAAAACTATGAGTGTTGACGACGGAGACGTAAACGCATTGCGGGGATCGTCAATCGTGGAAATCGCTCTGGGGCCCCAAAACGGTGAGTAATAGAGTAAGAAAAAGACCAGAATCGGCCAAAATTGTGAGTATTGTTAACCGACACGTAAATGCACCCTGGGGTTCGTCAATCATGGAAATCACTTTGGGACCCCAAAACTGAGTAATAGTCCAAGAAACGGGCCAGAATTGGCCCAAACTACGAGTCTTGACGACCAACACGTAAGCACATCTTGGGGTTCGACAAGTATGGGAATCGCCTTGGGACCCCAAAACGGTTAGTAAAAGTCCACGAAACGGGTCAGAATAGACAAAAACCGTGAGTGTTGATGACCGACACGTAAACGCATCCCACAACTGAGTAATAGTCCAAGAAATAGGTCAGAATCGGCCAAAACTGGCATTGTTGATGACTAACACATAAGCGCACCTTGGGGTTCAACAATGATGGAAATTGCTTCGGGACCACAAAATAGTGAATAATAGTTCATGAAACGGGTCAAAATCGGCAAAAACCTTGAGTGTTGATGACTGACTGTAGACGCGCCCCGGGGTTCGTCAATCATGGAAATCATTCTGGGACCCCAAAACAGTGAGTAATCCACAAAACGGGCCAGAATCAGCCAAACTGCGAGTGTGCATGACCGACACGTAAGCGCACCTTGGGGTTCAACAACTATGGAAATTGCTTCGGGACCCCAAAATGGTGAGTAATAGTCCACAAAACGGGTCAGAATTGGTCAAAACTATGAGTGTTGACGACGGAGACGTAAATGCATCGCGGGGATCGTCAATCGTGGAAATCGCTCTGGGGCCCCAAAAGGGTGAGTAATAGTGCAAGAAAAAGACCAGAATCGGCCAAAATTGTGAGTATTGTTGACCGACACGTAAATGCACTCTGGGGTTCGTCAATCATGGAAATCATTTTGGGACCCCAAAACTGAGTAATAGTCCAAGAAACGGGCCAGAATTGGCCCAAACTGCGAGTCTTGACGACCAACACGTAAGCACACCTTGGGGTTCGACAACCATGGAAATCGCCTTGGGACCCCAAAACGGTTAGTAAAAGTCCACGAAACGGTTCAGAATAGAAAAAACCCGCGAGTGTTGATGACCGACACGTAAACGCACCCCACAACTGAGTAATAGTCCAAGAAACATGTTTGAATCGGCCAAAACTGCCATTGTTGATGACCAACACGTAAGCGCACCTTGGGGTTCAACAACGATGGAAATTGCTTCCGGACCACAAAATAGTGAATAATAGTTCACAAAACGGGTCAGAATTGGCCAAAACTATGAGTGTTGACCAGAGACACATAAACGCATCCCGAGGATCCGCAGTCGTGGAAATCGCATTGTGACCCAAACACAGTGAGTAATAGTGCACAAACGGACCAGAATCAGCCAAAATTGTGAGTGTTGATGACCGACACGTAAGCGCACCTTGGGGTTCAATAACTACGGAAATCGCCTCGGGACCCCAAAACGGTGAGTAATAGTCCACGAAACAGGTCAGACTTGGCCAAAACTATTAGTGTTGACGACAGACATGTAAACGCATCCTGGGGATCGTCAATCGTGTAAATCACTCTCGAACCCCAAAACGGTGAATAATAGTGCACGAAACGAACCAAAATCGGCCAAAATTCTAAGTGTTGATGACCAATACGTAAACGCACCCCGAGGTTCGTCAATCGTAGAAATCACTTTGGAACCCAAAAACTGAGTAATAGTCCAAGAAACGGGCCAGAATCAGCCCAAGTTGCGATTATTTATGACCAACACGTAACACGTTGGGGTTCGACAACCATGGAAATCACTTTGGAACCCCAAAACGGTGATTAATATTCCAGGAAACGGGTTAGAATTGGCAAAAACCGTGAGTGTTGTTGACTGACAAGTGACGCGCCCTGGGGTTCGTCAATCATGGAAATCATTCCGGGACCCCAAAACAGTGAGTAGTCCATGAAACGGGTCAGAATCAGCCAAACTGCGAGTCTGCATGACCGACACGTAAGCGCACCTTGGGGTTCAACAACTATGGAAATTGCTTCGGGACCCCAAAATGGTGAGTAATAGTCCACAAACGGGTCAGAATTGGTCAAAACTATGAGTGTTGACGGCAGAGACGTAAATGCATTGTGGGGATCGTCAATCGTGGAAATCGCTCTGGGGCCCAAAACGGTGAGTAATAGTGCAAGAGAAAGACCAGAATCGGCCAAAATTGTGAGTATTGTTGACCGACACGTAAATGCACCCCGGGGTTCGTCAATCATGGAAATCACTTTGGGACCCCAAAACCGAGTAATAGTCCAAGAAACGGGCCAGAATTGGCCCAAACTACGAGTCTTGACGACCAACACGTAAGCACATCTTGGGGTTCGACAAGTATGGAAATCGCCTTGGGACCCCAAAACGATTAGTAAAAGTCCACGAAACGGGTCAGAATAGACAAAAACCGCGAGTATTGATGACCGGCACGTAAACGCATCCCACAACTGAGTAATAGTCCAAGAAACAGGTCAGAATCGGCCAAAACTGCCATTGTTGATGACTGACACATAAGCGCACCTTGGGGTTCAACAACGATGGAAATTGCTTCTGGACCACAAAATAGTGAATAATAGTTCATGAAACGGGTCAGAATCGGCAAAAACCTTGAGTGTTGATGACTGACAGTAGACGCTCCCCGGGGTTCGTCAATCGTGGAAATCATTCCGGGACCCCAAAACAGTGAGTAATCCACAAAACGGGCCAGAATCAGCCAAACTGCGAGTGTGCATGACCGACACGTAAGTGCACCTTGGGGTTCAACAACTATGGAAATTGCTTCGGGACCCCAAAATGGTGAGTAATAGTCCACAAAACGGGTCAGAATTGGTCAAAACTATGAGTGTTGACGACAGAGACATAAACACATCGCGGGGATCGTCAATCGTGGAAATCGCTCTTGGGCCCCAAAACGGTGAGTAATAGTGCAAGAAAAGGACCAGAATCGGCCAAAATTATGAGTATTGTTGACCGACATGTAAATGCACTCCGGGGTTCGTCAATCATGGAAATCATTTTGGGACCCCAAAACTGAGTAATAGTCCAAGAAACGGGCCAGAATTGGCCCAAACTACGAGTCTTGACGACCAACACGTAAGCACACCTTGGGGTTCGACAACCATGGAAATCGCCTTGGGACCCCAAAACGGCTAGTAAAAGTCCACGAAACGGTTCAGAATAGACAAAAACCGCGAGTGTTGATGACCGACACGTAAACGCACCCCACAACTGAGTAATAGTCCAAGAAACATGTTTGAATCGGCCAAAACTGCCATTGTTGATGACCAACACGTAAGCGCACCTTGGGGTTCAACAACGATGGAAATTGCTTCCAGACCAAAAAATAGTGAATAATAGTTCACGAAACAGGTCAGAATTGGCCAAAACTATGAGTGTTGACTAGAGACACATAAACGCATCCCGGGGATCCGTAATCGTGGAAATCGCAATAGGACCCAAACACATTGAGTAATAGTGCACAAACGGACCAGAATCGGCCAAAATTATGAGTGTTGAAGACCGACACGTAAGCGCACCTTGGGGTTCAATAACTATGGAAATCGCTTCGGGACCCCAAAACGGTGAGTAATAGTCCACAAAACAGGTCAGGCTTGGCCGAAACTATTAGTGTTGACGACAGACATGTAAACGCATCCTAGGGATCGTCAATCGTGTAAATCGATTTGGGACCCCAAAACAATGAATAATAGTGCACGAAACGAACCAGAATCGGCCAAAGTTCTGAGTGTTGATGACCAATACGTAAACGCACCCCCAGGTTCATCAATCATGGAAATCACTTTGGAACCCCAAAACTGAGTAATAGTCCAAGAAACGGGCCAGAATCGGCCCAAGTTGTGATTCTTTACGACCAACACATAACAAGTTGGGGTTCGACAACCATGGAAATTGCTTTGGGACCCCGAAACGGTGATTAATATTCCAGGAAACGGGTCAGAATCGGCAAAAACCGTGAGTTTTGATGACTGACAGGAGACGCGCCTCGGGGTTCGTCAATCGTGGAAATCATTTCGGGACCCCAGTAGTCCATGAAACGGGCCAGAATCAGCCAAACTGCGAGTGTGCATGACCGACACGTAAGCGCACCTTAGGGTTCAACAACGATGGAAATTGCTTTGGGGCCCCAAAATGGTGAGTAATAGTCCACAAATCGGGTCAGAATTGGTCAACACTATGAGTGTTGACGACGTGGACGTAAACGCATCGCGGGGATCGTCAATCGTGGAAATCACTCTGGGGCCCCAAAACGGTGAGTAATAGTGCAAGAAAAAGACAAGAATCGGCCAAAATTGTGAGTATTGTTGACCGACACGTAAATGCACTCCGGGGTTCGTCAATCATGGAAATCACTTTGGGACCCCAAAACTGAGTAGTAGTCTAAGAAACGGGCAGAATTGGCCCAAACTGCGAATCTTGACGACCAACACGTAAACACACCTTGGGGTTCGACAACCATGGAAATCGCCTTGGGACCCCAAAACGGTTAGTAAAAGACCACGAAACGGGTCAGAATAGACAAAAACCGCGAGTGTTGATGACCGACACGTAAACGCACCCCACAACTGAGTAATAGTCCAAGAAACAGGTCAGAATCGGCCAAAACTGCCATTGTTGATCACCGACACGTAAGTGCACCTTGGAGTTCAACAATGATGGAAATTGCTTCAGGACCACAAAATAGTGAATAATAGTTCATGAAACGGGTCAGAATTGGCCAAAACTATAAGTGTTGACCACAGACACATAAACGCATCCCGGGGATCAGAAATCGTGGAAATCGCAATGGGACCCAAACACAGTGAGTAATAGTGCACAAGCGGACCAGAATCGGCCAAAATTGTGAGTGTTGATGACCAACACGTAAGCGCACCTTGGGGTTCAACAACTATGGAAATCACTTCCGGACCCCAAAACGGTGAGTAATAGTCCACAAAACGGGTTAGAATTGGCCAAAGCTGTGAGTGTTGACGACGGACACGTAAATGCACCCCGGGGATAGTCAATCATGGAAATCGCTCTGGGACCCAAAAACAGTGAGTAATAGTGCACGAAACGGACCAGAATCAGCCAAAATTGTGAGTGTTGATGACCGACACGTAAACGCACCCCGGGGTTCGTCAATCATGGAAATCATTCCGGGACCCCAAAACAGTGAGTAATAGTCCATGAAATGGGCCAGAATTAGCCAAAACTAAGAGTGTTGATGACCGGCATGTAAGTGCACCTTAGGGTTCAACAACAATGAAAATCGCTACGGGACTCCAAAACGGTGAGTAATAGTCCACGAAACGGGTCAGAATTGGCATAAACAACGAGTGTTGATGACAGACACGTAACCACATCCGGGGATCGTCAATCATGGAAATCTCTCTGGGACCCCAAAAGTGAGTAATAGTCCAACAAACGGGCCAGAATCGGCCCAAATTGTGAGTGTTGATGACCGACACGTAAACGCACCCCAGGATTTGTCAATCGTGCAAATCACTTCGGGACCCCAAAACTGAGTAATAGTCTAAGAATTGGGCCAGAATCGGCCCAAACTGCGAGTCTTGGCGACCAACACGTAAGCACACCTTGGGTTCGACAACCATGGAAATCGCTTTGGGACCCCAAAACGGTGAGTAATAGTCCATGAACAATTTGAAGTACGTAAACAATATTCACAATTTTATTTTATTACCATCAATTATGTTTACTTTCATTCATATATGTGTATTAACCCCCTTCTTTAAATTAGAAGTGGGAGACATGGAAGGAACTCCTACCACATGATTGCATACAAGCATTTCAACAGGAATTGGCGGGATTCTTTGTTGACCATGTGATACCTGAACACGGAGAATACCATATGAAATTGCAAATAGATTTGGGTAGACAATGTTAGGAGTCATAAGAGATGTTATATTGTATATATGTAGTAGCGTAGGATAGATATACGAAAACTTGTTGTTCGACCAAGCACAGAGAAAGAGATGTCACTTCTCTCTATATATGTTCATGACGATCTTGTGTAATGGTTCCTTCATTGTTATATTATGTACTAGCTAGCGTCTAGTTGAATGGAAAACATTAAGTAAAAATGAAACCCTAAATGTAAAAGAATTGAAGGATAAACACAATAGTAAAAGGGGGAACACAATATGAAAACCCCTAGACCCTCCAAACCCCTAAACCCCTCCTTAAAAAAACAAAAACCACAGCGCCTGGAAGCTGCTGATGCGTGGCTGCCTTTTAGTCCCGGTTGGTGTGACCAAGCGAGACTAAAGGTCCGCCTGCCTGGGCACCCCACAGCGCCACATGGGGAGCCCTTTTAGTGCCGGTTCATAAGCCAGTCTGGACTAAAAGTGATGGGCATTAGTCCCGATCATTTTGTCCCAGTTGCAGAACTGGGACTAAAGGCTCTCTAGGACCAGGACTGATATCCTGTTTTCTACTAGTGTCTTCTTCAAAATGGCAGGGCGGCAACAGCATTAGGGTGTCCCCACCCTATCTTTGCTCTGGTGGTGCGCCTAGAGTAGACGGAGGGCACGTGGAGTTGTTATTTCGGCGGATCTCCTGGGATCAGGATAGTTTTTGTGTTTGTTGGTGTGATTCCAGGCCAGGGCGTTCTGATCTACGGTTCTCATCATTGACAATGGATGATATGATCCGTTGGTCTTATGGGGGCTTAGCACAAGGAATTTCTGTTCGTTTACCATAATAGAGCTCACTCTCTCTCCCTGGAGATATCTCATGTAGTTTCCCCTCCCCCTCACCCTCGCGTCGCCTCCCCCTGGGTGACGTCAGGGGCCCCGAAACCCTAGCTCCACCACCAGCCTCTAGCACCTCCTTCTGCTGCCGCTGCCACCGCCGTGGGCCATGGTGGTGGCGGGCCCGGTCGTGCGGCGGTGGCCGAAGCACCATAACCAGCGGAGCGGCGGCCCTGAATGGACGACGGTGGTGGCAGTGCCCATCCGACGGGGTGGGCTGTTCTGATCGCGATGGTGATGGTGGTGACTGCGGATCCAACACCCCGATCGGATCCACTGCGGGGAGGCCTTCTGCCGACCGGCGGCGCGTGGAGGGGCCGGTGAGGAGATGCCGGATCTCTGCCGGAGTACCGACGGTGATGTACGTCTTCATGGCAAGGTTCCGCTTAGTTCCAGCCAGCCGCGAGGTCGGGAAGATGTGGCTTCCGGTGAAAATCATGCCTGACTACGGTCTTGGCGGACGATGGCGGTGTCTCGGACGTCGTTCCCTTCTTGAGGCATCATCGTTGCAGGTCACGTCAACCTGATCGGGAAGTTCCGGGGGGAACCCAAGATCTGGGTATACCGTATCGGACAATGACGGTGCCTTCGGTATCGTTCTTCCTCCTGGGTGTATCATTTTGGAGCAAGTACTGGTTGGAGGGGACAAGAAAAAGAGCGGTGTTTCATCTTGCCCATTAATGACGGAGGATCTAGGCGGCGTGGCACAGTGGATACTCCGCACCCGATGAGCGGAGATGGACTCAAGCAGGAGGGTGACGCTGTCTAGTGTCATGGTGGCTTCGGCGGCAGCTAGACCGGGCAAGGTAGATGCAGCAGTACAACTTCTGAAGATGGATTGGTGGCAGGTGGCTGCGGCGGCCTCATACCCGGCAGGCGTCCTGGTTGAGGAGCACGCCGGACTGGTGGGTGCCCATACCCGGCAGGTGTCCTGGTTGGGACCTCATGTCTTAGATGTTAGGTTTGGCCACGAGGTCTATTTGGTATTAGGCCTAAACTATCAGCGCCCCTTCATCAACTGGATAGGAGTAGCGACAGATGTTGCTTAGACGGTGGCTTTAGTCTTACTCTTATATGACTTTGTAAGGTATTTTGTCAATAATTAATAAAATGGTTGTATCCATCGTCCAGATGCAGATGCCCGAAATCTTCCTCTTTTTCTAAAAAAACATAACAGAGCTCTAGCTGGTACGTACGGCAAGCTTTGCCCGGGCCCGGTGATACAGGGGCAAGGCGGGCGGCGCATCTTGGGCTCACACAGCGGCTAGATATAGTCATCGCTATTATTATTCTTTATTACATTCGGCTCCTGTTGATGATTATATATTAATAGATAGGTGAACCTTGTCGTGAAAAAAACGCTAGCCCTCGAAATGCGTCGTCGGATACCATCACATTCTCTAGTCAACACTTGGAGTTTATTATCCATGAAATCGCTACTCAGTAAGGCCACCTCTACAAGATAGATAGATGAGGTCCATTTACTTGCGTTGACGTTAGATTTAGTTCTATGGTTACAAATACCTGAAATACAATAACCAGACTTGCACTAGGGGTCATCTACGGTCCATTATAAGGTTTGGTCTACATATATGCTGATCTGGCCCGAGGAAACCGCTGCCAAGTGTGCTTTGACCGCCACATCATCTCAGCCCTCGAATATGCAGGGAACCAGGGGGTCTTTTTGCGAAAACGACACAATCCCCTCGCTCTCTCCTCCCCTTGTTCCCTCCGCTTGGTCAACAGAATAGCTCTTCCTCTGCTCTACCTCCCGTCTAGACATGAGCCTGCTCCGCCGAACCAGTGGCCGCGCCATCGCCGTTGGGGTTGCAAAGCACGGGAACGGTAGCGATGACGCGCCATGCACCTTGTGCCAGAGCTGCAGGTCGAGGCCGACGGAGTGGGGCTGTGCTGGCTCCATGAGGTCGGCGTACCTCGGGCTGCTGCTAGTTGCCAAGCTAGATCGCCGGCACGATGAAGCTGGTCGTGGAAGTCGCGGAGGCGGTGGAGCTATCCACCAAGGATGGCGCAGCGTCCTGCAACGCGTTTGTGGAGGTGTAGTTGGACGAGAAGCATGAGCGCGAGCGCACCGTCACCCTCCCCTAACCCAGAGAGCAACTGGTTCACGTCTCCGGCTACTCCGTCGCACGCTCCCCCGATGAAGCCGTCATGGTACCCTTGCCGCTAGATGAAAGAGGGTTGTTCTCGCGCGTGTCTGGGGACATCAAGTTGGGACTGTACCTCGTCGCCGAGGAGCGGGATGGTGATCGTGTTGCGCAGGACCATGTTGTTGTTGACGGCGGTGAACGCCATGGTGTCCAAGGCCGACATCGATTCCATGCTCGCCCACGCCATAGACACCAAGATCAGGAATGCGATGTGGTGCCAGTCCTTGTCAACCAAGGTGAACTTGGACAGGAAGGTGAGGTAGGTCTCATAGGTGGCCGACCACCCCATCACCCAGACATGCCACTCTTTGTGCGTCTCCAGCACTCGCATCACCTCTGCCACCACTCGGCGCCCCCTCTCCTGGAGCTCGCTGTCATCAGAGACCAGTTCTCTAAGGTCACCAACGCTTATGATGAGACCAGAGGTGGCGATAGCCATCGCTGCCTCTACGCCGAGTTCTGTTTGGTCGACGAAGTTTGGACAGACGGGGAGGACGCAGTACGGCAAGGCTGCGGCGAAGTCCGCCGTGGCGGACGCGGCCCCGACACCGACGAGCATGGGGTTGCGGCCTCGGGCAAGGATCTCGGCGATGCGGCGGCCGTTCTCATCGTTGATGCCGCCGGCGATGCTCCTGGCGGGCGAGGGCACGTCGGCGTCGTCGAGGATGGCGAGCAGGAGCTGCAAGAGCTTGGCCATGACCTGTGAGGCGGTGGCAGTGGCCTGGAAGGCGGCCTACTGGTAGAAGTGGTAGGTGTCCGGGTTGCGGCACTGGTTGGCCTGCGAGCGCTTGATGGCCGCCACGAGCGAGTTGGACACGGGCTGCTCAGGCTGCTCGTCAGCGCCCGAGGCCAACGACGAGGCGGAGGCGGAG
>NW_021314786.1:0-915 GCF_002162155.2 Triticum dicoccoides | reverse complement strand
ACCTAGGGTCATAATAGTAACCCCAACATAAAAGTCAAGGCAATAGAATACCTCAACTCAACAATTAGTGTGATTGAGCTGGCATAAAGGAACATCGAAACCAGAGGGAAAGGATTTTGCAAATGCATCAGACTATTTAGAAACCTGGGATGACTCGGACAGCATAACGGCTATAAATGCTCAAAAAGATTTGAGACATTCACAAAAATGGTGGCATAACCACTCAGAAGCACAATATCAAGGTTTCGAGATCAACAGTTAACATACAGAGGTAGTATAAACTGAACTGAGGCTTAAATCCAACAATCTTATAAGTCTACGGATTAGTAACACGTGATCCTGATAGAAAGAAGAGGTAGCCTAGTTCTTAATCCCCGTAGAAGAGAAGATGATGACTCAGATCAGAAGGCCATGAGGTATAAGGAGTAAAAAAAAGAGCCTTACGTTCCATCCCACAATCAATTCCCCTACATATAACTAAAGAATTTCTAGACTCAACTTCGACCAGTTTGGCTTGGTAATCCTACAGGCAGTCAAGCTCTGATACCAACGCTGTCAGGACCCCGACTCGATGTCACATCGATCTAGCCGGTAACACCTCATATTACTTTGCGGCCTCACGCACGGTATCCCCACGGGTGTCGCCTTACCTTTGCCCGGGACCGTTTGCGCCTTTTGGCTCACGTATATGATAGTGTCGCTAGCATCCATATGATAAGGAGCCCGGGCTGACATGACTAGTCGTAAACCCAAAGTGGCACAGACTTACAGGGACAGGCATCCATGACCCAGCTTCGAACGTGTCGGTCATCAGCAAGTGGGTCCGGGCTGTAGCACTGGGCTAGCAGGACTCCGGTAAACCGGGCTGTAGCGGGCTAACAGGACTCCGGTACTCAAAGCGTGACATTTCCCCGA
>NW_021314785.1:8278-11538 GCF_002162155.2 Triticum dicoccoides | reverse complement strand
CCCACGTAGGAGAGGGTTTAAGGTGAGTTAAGTCTGGGGCGTTACTGGTAACGCCCCACATAAAGGCCTTTACTATCATAAAGTCTACTTGATTACAGGCCGTTGCGGTGCAGAGTGCCTCTTGACCTCCTGGTGGTCGAGTGAGTCTTCGTGGTCGAGTCCTTCAGGCCAGTCGAGTGAATCCTCGTTGGTCGACTGGAAGGCGACCTCTTCTAAGGATGTCCTGGGGTAAGTTACTTGGATCAGGTCCATGACCCTACCCTAGGTACATAACCCCATCAGGCGGCGCCCCCCCTTTCCTTCCCCTCTTCATCCCCTTTCCCCCCTTCTCCTATTCCAACTAGGAAAGAAGGGAGTCCTACTCCCGGTGGGAGTAGGACTCCCCCCTTGGCACGCCCTCCTTGGCCGGCCGCCTCCTCCCCCCTGGCTCCTTTATATACGGGGGCGGGGGGCACCCCATAGACACACAAGTTGATCTACGGATCGTTCCTTAGCCGTGTGCGGTGCCACCCTCCACCATATTCCACCTCGGTCATATCGTCGCGGAGTTTAGGCGAAGCCCTGCGCCAGTAGAGCATCATCATCGTCACCACGCCGTCGTACTGACGGAACTCATCCCCGAAGCTTTGCTGGATCGGAGCCCGGGGATCGTCATCGAGCTGAACGTGTGCTGAACTCGGAGGTGCCGTACGTTCGGTACTTCGATCGGTCGGATCGTGAAGACGTACGACTACATCAACCGTGTTGTCATAACGCTTCTGCTTATGGTCTACGAGGGTACGTGGACAACACTCTCTCCTCTCGTTGCTATGCCACCACCATGATCTTGCGTGTACGTAGGAATTCTTTTGACATTACTACGTTCCCCAACAAAAACCTCCTCGGCCCAGGAGATTATGGTAGTTATTGCACATGGACAAAGCCACTTCGTTCTTATTTGATACGCAAGTAATTATTTCTTTTCTATTTTGTTCTTTACAATAAGATTGTTGTTTCGAAAAAATGACAGGTAATACATAGAAAACCATAAGTAAGAATTACATATAGGCTGCAACGACTACAAGCACTGTAGCGTGTCCCCGTCAGCCCGTCATCGCCCATTCCTTTTAAAATTTACATTTTTCCTTCATTGTACCACAAATTATTAATAGCAACTGGAAATTTAAGTTTTTTTCTCTTTTATTCTTCACAATAAGATCTTTTTTACAAAAATCATTTGATCTATTTATCAACTGTGAAGTAATATAATACAAAGAACACCATAAGTAAAAAAATTGCACTTACGTTTGTAGACCATCTAGCAATGACTGCGAGCACTCTAGCACGCCGCAGCCATCGCCCCTCCCTCGTCAAAAAGTTTACATCTTTTTTCCTTGATCATACCACGGATTGTTGATAGCAACTACAAATTTTATTTTTATTTTCTCTTTTATTATTTACAAAAAGATTTTTTCAAAAAACTTTTGATTTATTTATCAACAAGTAATATAATACAAAGAACACCATAAGTAAAAAATTGCATCTACGTCCGCATACCACCTAGCAATGACTACAAGACGTCATCACCCCTCCCTTGTCAAAAGTTTTACATCTTATTTCCTTCAACGTACCGCATATTATTAATAGCAACTACAAATTTTATTGTCGCTTCCTTCCGCTAAGACGCCAGGTATGTTTTAAGCTGGTCCCAACTATTATTGGCGGTCCAACATTTAAAATCCAAGGGCCTAGATTAAATGAGGTAATAAATCATTGATAAGACTTAATAGCTCACCTATGAGAGCTAATAGACCATACAATACTCATATTTGGTAAAAGTTAGAGAAAACAGGGAACACCAGAACTGGAAAGTATGGATTAATAGTATATTCCTACCATACGAGAGCGCTCGAGTACAAGGAAACTAACATATTCCTAATTAACGTGATTGATGACATTAAAGTCGTATTTTGTATTGAAATATTGTGAGGTCACATAATAACATAACACTAGAGCAAATAATAATGGTTATAGTTTTTGTGGTGCTTTTCTCCTCTGGAGGTGTTCTTCTAATACCTCTTTCTGATCAATGGACTTGGTAGTTCTCCTGCCAACAATAAAAAAATGTCTTAGTTCAAGTAGACCTACAGGGTGAGCCAGATAAATGGTTCCCCGATAACAATTGTAATGATATTTAGAGTTGTTCAAAACTATAGCAGAAAAACAGAAGTGCATTATAATAGAGACCTTGTTGTATATATAGTTTTTGAGGGGGAAAACTTGTTTTACATTAATCTATTTTGGAGACTGCTCCAATTATCAATAGAAACTAGGTAGTATAGTTGAGCTCCTCCTTTTCGGGGTTATATATCGACAACGTCGGGCTATTAAGTCCCAAGTGTTGGTCAACTTCTTCGCAAAATGGACAGAGGCCGAGCTACATAGGGAGCATGCGGCTTATACCCATTAGGTGATGTATTTTGACGGCTCCAAAATGCTCACCGTACTAGGGGATGGGGTAGCACTCACCTTAGCCACCAGCGACACCGTGAAGTATGTGCTCCAGGTCATGTAAACCAACTCCAACGAGGGGGTGGATTATGAAGCACTGCTTCATGGACTTCGGATGGTTGTCTCCATGGGCGTAATGGCTCTTGAGGTCCGAGGTGACTCCAACCTCGCAATCTCTTAGATAAACATCGACTTCATTGCGAAGGACCCAAAGATGACTATGTATCGCAACACGGTGAAAACCATGTCGACTCGATTTGAGTGCTTAGAATCTCACTATGTCCTTGATGAAAGCAACCGAGCCACAAACATACTGGCAAGGATGGGTGCTCGATGTTGAACAGTTGTTCGAATGGTCTTAGTTCACGTAGACCTACAGGGTGAGCCAGATAAATGGTTCCCTGATAACAATTGTAATGATCTTTAGAGTTGTCCAAAACTATAGCAGAAAAACAGAAGTGCATTATAATAGAGACATGGTTGCATATATAGTTTTTGAGGGGGGAAACTTGTTTTACATTAATCTATTTTGGACACTGCTCCAATTATCAATAGAAGCTAGGTAGTATAGTTGAGCTCCTCCTTTCCGGGGTTATATATCAACCACGTCGGGCTATTAAATCCCAAGTGTTGGGCGACTTCTTCGCAAAATAGACAGAGGCCAAGCTACATAGGAAGCATGCAGCTTATACCCATTAGGTGATGTATTTTGACGGCTCCAAAATGCTCGCCGGACTAGGGGCTGGGGTAGTCCTCACCTCAGCCACCAG
>NW_021314785.1:4423-6377 GCF_002162155.2 Triticum dicoccoides | reverse complement strand
AAAAAAATTGGTTTACAGTAAAAGTTAGTTAGGGCAGTAGGGTTTAATTACTTTTTTTGTTTTCTTAGATGTTTTTTAAAGAAAAAAAATGAAGAAAATGTTGTAGCAATGTTGCTAGTAGTATATAGTGATACTAGTAGATGTTAATTAGGTTAGGGCAGTAGTAGTACTAGTAGATGTTAATTAGATGCTTTATAGTTAGGGCAGTAGGGTTTTGCTAGGTTAATTAGGTTAGTAGTGCTGCTATTAGTAGTGGTACAGTAGGTTAATTAGGTGAAGTTAAATAAATAACCTAAATGAATGAAATTAGTAGTTAACTGAATTTTTTTCCTTTCATCATTATAGAGCACTAAAGTAAACTGAATTTTGTTCTATTAGTAGTTAAATGAATTTTCTTCTACACTTAGTTTTTGAATTAGCTTGTGAAATTTGGACATGTGGTTGCTCGTGTATATTTGGACATATGTTGCGGTGTAGAAGATGGATATTTGAACATTGTTTTGCCGAAATGTTGATTCATTTCGGTTCCGAGAAATTTCAGGTTCTCGATTTGTCCACTTTTTAGCAAAAGTCATGCCGAAATTTTCCGTGAATTTCGGCATGACTTGTGCTACAAATTAGGACATATTGAGTGCCCGCGATTTGCCGCACTGGGAAGGAGTCAACGTTCCTGCAAAGCATATGCCTTTTTTTATTTCATTATTCATTTTATTAGGTCTAGAATTAATTACAGGTGGTTGCAGAGTGGCCGGCAGTACTCCTCCTCCTGCCTCCTGCTCCTGTGCGTGAGGGCGGCAGTACTCCGCCTCCTTCTCTGCCTGCTCCGGCGCGTCCGAGCAGCCGGCCTCCTCCTTCGCCGCCTTGTAAGCAATGGTGATGGTGGAGCACAGACGCCGCCGCTCCGGCTGCTCCGGCGCGTCGTAGCAGTCCGCCTCCTTCTTCTCCGCCTCGTAAGTGATGAAAGAAGACAGCCGCAGCCGCTCTGGCTGCTCCGATGTCTAGCGGTACAGCCAGAGGCGGGAGGCGCCGCAATGCACTTTTTGATACAATGGAGGTGGACACATTCAAATTACGGCACGGGAAGCCTCTCGTCAAACCTGGTACTCCTCTAACAACGATGATGTGAAGATTCCATGATTGGTACATGGACATCTGCAGGAAGTCTGGGACGGATACTTTGAGGCTGAGAGTTAAAGAGGAGCACGACCTTGTTGGAATTGATCTGTTGTCTGTTCCATATGAGGAGTTCTTTCAGTTTTTCAATCAAAAGGCCCTCGATAAAACAATCATCACTTGCTACTGTCTGTAGGTACTACTTCTGTGTAATTAATTAAGTCTCTCTCTATATATATATATATAGCTCAGCTCTTTCATTGCATGTATATATAATTGTCCTCACTATATTATGTAGATTGAGAATCGCCGAATTCAATAAAAGACAAGTAGGTGATATTGGGTTCATTAACACAAATCTCATGGATAATGTAATGTGAAACATGATGCCAAACAAACCGAGGCCAACTTGCTCGCAACGTTACTTCAAAATCAAAACAAAGATACAATACTCTTTCCTTACGAATACAGGTGAGTGTTGCTGTCTGGTGCATATTCGGTTTCCCTTATTACTCGAGGTTATAGTAATGTAATTGATGAGTTATGCATGCCTGCGCAGCTTCCACTTTATTCTGCTAGAGATTAAGCTTGAGCAGGGACTAGTAACCGTCATAGACTCGAAATGAATAAATCCCGAGGAGTATGCGACCACGTCTAAAATGCTCGAGAAGTAAGTTCAATCGGTAATTATCGCGCCATATCGGCAACTTTGTTCATTTCTTGATATCAAGTAATTGTTTTCTTTGTCTGGCAGGGTTTGGAAAAAGTTCACCGCACAAGCTCCGGGACTGCCGGCGGAGCTGCGATTTAACCACCCGAAAGTAAGTACTACTAGCTAGTT
>NW_021314785.1:0-4293 GCF_002162155.2 Triticum dicoccoides | reverse complement strand
GGGTTGTTACAGCTTTAGCTTACAAATATATGTGTTTTCGGCCACATCTATGCAAAACAGAAGTGATGCATGAATGAAAGAACTTTGGCTAAAACATTGCAATCACAAGGACACATAATCATGACAATTTAAAAAAAAACAATGTATCATCAGAATATCTGATTGTCTTCTTTCATTTATTTGCCACTATTTCTTCAATTTATACTTTCTCTTCCTACCCTATCCTCAGCTAATTCACATAATAGCTTGGACCATATATATCCTTTGCACATGGATGTTTTTTCTTTATTCTTAAAATCAATCACCTCTTGAAGCATATGGGCCTCAATACAAAAAACACGTCATCAAGAGTACGTCGCGATGTGGTTAGCCTAAAAAGAAGTTACGTCGCCAAAATCAACAGAGAGCGTAATCAATTGTTATTTAGCTTAATAGGACCGAAATAACACGCTCCCCCAGCCACAAAGCAGAGTATCTTCCATAAAAAAACAGAGTATCTCCCCTCGCTGTAAAAAATAGAGTATTTAACTTTGCTACAAAGCAGCTTGTTAAGCACAGAAAACCAGTCTTAACTTTCAGCAACTGCTTCACCCTCAGTTAACGTAGACCTCCACTCCACTCACTTGTACCAATGGGGTGTGATCTCTTTGATTTTCATCTCCAGCAAGCACTGCTTAATAACAAAATTATCAATGACCATGCTTTACAGTCTGAAACACAGCCACATAGATATTAGTATATGTACAACAAAATATAAATAAATGCTCGACATACAGCAAGCCACTGGAGGCATTGCTCCTGAAGGGCATTCAATATTGTATATGTATCATTGGATTACTACTTAATTGAACAAACTTTCACCCTTTTACACTATACAATATAAAGCAAGATTTGAAATCGAACAGGAACAGAGTACTTGGTTTCTTTAAGATATAAAACATCAAGCCTCGTATGTAGGACCAACACTGCATAGGTGTAAAGGTAGAAACAAATTGTACTCTTTACATCGTAGCCGGAAGGGACAGTTATTATGCACATGTAAATGTCTGAAGTACTCCCTCCGTCCCAAAATTCTTGTCTTTGATTTGTCTAAATACGGATGTATCAAGTCACGTTTTAGTATTAGATACATCTGTATCTAGACAAATCTAAGACAAGAATTTTGGGACGGAGGGAGTATGAAGCAACAATAATATGCATGGATAGTCACATTGCAAAATTATACACAGCAAGGGTGTCATGGCTCTTCAGCCCAGCGAGTACCAGCCTGGGTCAGTTACTGCTTGTCCATGTTCACCTCCCAGCTGAGCCCAGATACATCAATATGTGTTTCTATCCATTGGCCCAATTCAGTGGCTCGCTTTGGCGCAATCGGTTGCAGCATAATTACAGTGTATAAATCAGTGTGATGAGAAATGAAAAAAAAGAATGCTTTTTTTAAACTGTAGATGATAAGGTACAACTTCATATGTAGTTATGCATGGAAGAATAGAGCAGGTAGCATGCCTCATTATTCTCTTGAAAATCGACAGCAGTCAGCGTATAATAGGAGTTCAACTTCTATATTTATATATCATTAGTAGCCCAGGACTTAAGACAACCATAGCTAATTGATGGCGAACTCGTGAATGAAATTATGTACCTGTTTATTAATTAGTATACACACGTAGAGTTTCCATAAAGCAATTTTTCCAATTTCAAGTAATCTACTTAACTATCTTAGGAGCAATAGCACTTTGATGATGTAAACTGAAGTCTCACCTGAAGTCTGATGCCAATACGCTTGCATGACAGTTCTTCAGCATTTCCAGTTTTCTAAGATGAAGGGAAATACTGGCAGATGGCAATATGCTAGCTTGCCTGGTAGTTTGTATTTTACAACACCACATAGGTCAGCCACTCCATGAGAAATAAATAGAGCTAATAAGGAAGACTATGAAAGCACACTGTAGCAATTCAGATACTACAACTTGGCACTAATAAGAGCTACAACGGTTTTTTCCTGGTTTTTTTGACGTTTTGGTTTTCTACCGGTCTTCCCTAGCTTTTTGACCAAATTTTTTTTCGAAAAAAAAAATTTTGCGCAGAAAAATGCAATTTTTTTCGCGAGAGTCACGGTTTTGTTTTCGCAAGAGGCACGGCTGTGCCTCTTGGAAACGAAAAAAAAACATGTTTCCTGTTTTTTTTTGCGAGAGGCACGGTTTTGCTTCCGCGAGAGGCACGATTGTGCTTTCGCAAGAGGCAGGGGTGTGCCTCTTTCAGAAAGGAAAAGAACACTCTTTGGTTTTTTTCCTTTCGCGAGAGGCACGGTTTTGCGTTCGCGAGAGGCACGGTTGTGCTTTCGCGAGAGGCACGGGCGTGCCTCTTTCCCAAAGGGAAAAAACGCGTTTTCTGTTTTTTTTCTTTCGAGAGAGGCACGGTTTTGCTTCCGCCAGAGGGACAGTTGTGCTTTCACGGGAGGCACGGGCGTGCCTCTTTCGGAAAAGGAAAAAACGCATTTTTTTTTCTTCCGCGAGAGGCACGGTTTTGCTTCCGCGAGAGGCACGATTGTGATTTCGCCGGAGGCACGGGCATGCCTCTTTCGGAAAGGGAAAAAACCCCGTGTTCCCTGTTTGGTTTTTTCGTCAGTTTTTTTCATGAAAAAGAAAGTTCGTCAAAACATATCAACATGGGATCTAGTTTTGAAGATCTCGACGCGAGGAATCCAATGGCGAAAGCGGTTCGAGATTTGGACGCGCGGTTTAAGAGATAAAACATTTTGAATAAACGGATCTACGAAAAAAGGGAAAACTCCCAGGTTGTGACAAGTGGCGCACATGCAGCGCGCCACTTGTCGCAACCTGGGGAAGTTGGAGTGATCTCCGCAAGGGGCACTCCTTAATTAGTGATTTCGCGTAATCGCTCGTTCTGGGGTGCTGTCCTACCGGGAAATCAAATCTTTCGTTTAGTATGGGAGGTCCCGAGACCGAATGCCAGGTAGATATCGACGGTGGATCCTATTTGACACTCGTGGGCGTCAAAACGTCGTGCCTGCGCTGAAGGCGCTCACAGTTTGGCCGGCCCACGTAGGCGCCACATTTTTTCTTGTTCCTTTTTCATTTTTTCTTTTTTATTTTTTATTTTTCTTTTCTTTTTTCTGTTTTCAATACTTGTTCTAAAAGATCAAATACTTTACGGAATACCAAAACATGTTCTCATTTTTAAAATCTGTTCAAATGATTGTATATTAGAAAAAAAATACTCAACGTGTATTCAAAACTGTGCATCGTATATTTAAGAAAATGTAAAATTATCATAAGAAAATATTCATTATGTATTAAAAAACTGTTCAATGTATATCACAAAAATGTTCAAAGTGTATTTAAAAAAATTAGTGTATATCACAAAAATGTTTAATGTGTATTTAAAAATGTTCAGAGTATAACACAAAAATGTTCAATGTGTATTTAAAAAATGTTCATCGTATATGAAAAATTGTTCATGTTTTTCATTTTTGTTAACCTTCTCAAAATGTGTTCGCGTTTGTTCAAATTTTGCACATTTTCAGACATTAGTCGCATTTTCCGAAAATATTGCAAAATTAAAAAACAGATTTAGCATGCAAAATAAGAACTGTGGCTGCGTACTTAATGGTCAGCGCTGTGGTTTCGCTTGCAATAGTTGCCAGGCCGAGTGGCCAACAACACGTAGTTTTGTAGTACGTTGTCAAGAGTTCGACTGTTCGATGCGGCTTATTTTTCCCGTGAAGTTTTTCATTCGTTACCTGCGAATGGGCGGCCCATTTGCACGACCTTTAGCAAATCCTGCGTGGAAGCTGTTTCGTTTGACGCCAACGGGCGTCAAACAGGAGCTCTCGATATCGACGTTTTAAGTCTTTACATGGATGCAGCATCTCTCATGCTATTCCTATCAGTACCAAACGTCCCAAGCATAGCAGGCTAGAATTTTGCGCCGCAAGGTCACGAACGCCCAGGCCGCCTAGGTCCTTTGGCCGGCACACATCCTTCTAGGAAACGGGGTCCATAGGAGAACGACTCTCCGGGCCAGAAGAAAGCATGATGAAGCCAATCGATTTTCTCTCGAACACCCACAGGGAGAAGCAAGGCCGACATGGCGTAGGCTGGAGATGACCGCCGACCGCGTTGACGAAGACTTGCCGGCCAGCGGGGGACATGACCGCCTTCCAGCCCACAAGATACTTATCCGCCTTGGCGATGAGTGGTTTGAATTTAACTTCTCGAGTTTCTTGGTGGACAGGGGTAAGCCAAGATAGCTTTGTGGGAAGGAGGCGAC
>NW_021314784.1:0-1304 GCF_002162155.2 Triticum dicoccoides | reverse complement strand
CGGCGGCGGCGGGATGGGCCCCACGGGCCCGATCCGGGCCCCGGCGGGCCTGGCGGCGGGCCGCGGAGGAGAGAGACGACGGGGACATGTGGCGGCGTCCGGTTGGGCGAGGACCGGCGGCGGAGGATGAAATGTCCGGCGGCGCGGAGGGAAAAATGATCTAGGGTTAGACCGGGATTTTTGGAGGGGGGTGTTTATATAGGTAGAGGGGGCTAGGAGTGTCCAAATGAGGTGCGGTTTTCGGCCACACGATCGTGATCGAACGGCCGAGAGCATGGAGGGGAGTTAGATGGGTTTTGGGCCACTTTGGAAGGGGTGTTGGGCTGCAACAAAAGAGGGCTTTTGCGGCTACCCGGTTAACCGTTGGAGTATCAAACGACCTCCAAATGTCACGAAACTTGACAGGCGGTCTACCGGTGCTATACCGAGGGCGCTTGGCAAGACTCGGTCCATTCCGAGAACGTTTAACACCTGCACACGAAAAGAGGTAAAAGAGGGCGCCGGAGGACATCGGAGTGCCGGATTGCAAAACGGACAACGAAGAAAAAGCTCGGATGCATGAGACAAACACGTATGCAAAATGAAATGTACATGATGACATGATAAAATGCAACACGCAAGCAAATGACGTGGCAACAACGGCGAATAACTGGCAGACACGTTGCGCAACGAATCCGGGGCGTTACAGAAAGTGAGAGAGATTGAGATAATTTCTCTACATTGCTACTCCGGGCATTTGTATGCTGACTTTTGTTCTGCTTCTAGCCTATGCTTGCTGCTGCTAAAGAGCGAAAGTGGGAGATTGTTATAAAATTGTTACCATGTGAGGTGTTGAAACCTTGTACACGGAGAGACATGTGTGAGAAAAATATCGATCTGCTACCTGGTACATGCACAAAGCTAGCTACTGGATTGATCCTTCTCGTCATGATGACCTGCAACAACAAGCTGGATAGATGGAAAATGAAGCAGTGTTAGGGAAATTAATTAGTTTTCATATTACCATGATGCGAAGGCTAGGAGCACTATCTCTTTCATTATCACAAAAATAGTACAGGTTGTTCCTTATTCTTTATGTCGTTGTGTAGCTTTGGGTGTTTCCTGTTCATTTCTACTGTGTGTTTCTACTTTGGTAGATGATCATAGGTGATATTATACTACTAGATGTATGGTTTGATACTGCCACTGTCAGCATGGATAGTATTTTTCAGGTTATGCTAGCTAGCATATGTTGCAACACAAAAAATGCTGATCAATCTTCGTGCAGACAAAGCCTATGCTTGATTGGCTCTTCTCCCGACAAA
>NW_021314783.1:0-2069 GCF_002162155.2 Triticum dicoccoides | reverse complement strand
CATAATTGAGGGATCAGACACGTACATTATGAAGGGTTGAGATCCTCTGCAGTACTGTACGGTGCAGTACATTGTACTGCACCGTACAATATTGCAGAGGATCCTAACCCCATTATGAAGGATTCTCCAAAGCCATTGTCATTTTAGCTTATTTGCGAGCACGAATGTGAGCATTTCTTTTAGGGAAAGTATATATGCAAAATGTCTCTTTAAAACCTACACAAACTTTGACGTACAAAAAACATTTCACAAGGAGAATTGCGGCAAACTAAAGGACTGCGCCAATGATTTGTTTTGCTCATATATATTCATAGATGGCAATGTCCTTGTTGTTAGTTAACTATATGCTGAAAGAAAAGAGCCTAAGCTATGAATTAGAATACCAGAATTAAAAGATGGACAAACTCCGTTCTATACTATATAGAAAGGGAGCTTACTTTTCTTCTACGGAACTTATTTGCTTTACATAACATCTGTCCTTGCAAAATTATTCAGTGTATTGTTGGGAACAGTAAGAAAAATTATCAATAAAATTATGATCAAATTTATTTTGTTAAGAGAATATCTTTATCTGAAGATTAACGAGCCGATCAAGCATATGCTATGCCTGCACGATTGAGATTGATCAGTATTTTTTGTGTTGCAACATTTTCTAGCTAGCATAACCTGAAAAAAAATTATCCATGCTGACGGTGGCAATATCAAACCCTACATCTAGTAGCATAATATCGCCTATGCTCATCTACCAAAGAATTTATTTTGTCAAGAGCATACGTTTGTCGGGAGAAGAGCCAATCAAGCATAGGCTTTGTCTGCACGAAGATTGATCAGCATTTTTTGTGTTGCAACATATGCTAGCTAGCATAACCTGAAAAATACTATCCATGCTGACAGTGGCAGTATCAAACCATACATCTAGTAGTATAATATCACCTATGATCATCTACCAAAGTAGAAACACACAGTAGAAATGAACAGGAAACACCCAAAGCTACACAACGACATAAAGAATAAGGAACAACCTGTACTATTTTTGTGATAATGAAAGAGATAGTGCTCCTAGCCTTCGCATCATGGTAATATGAAAACTAATTAATTTCCCTAACACTGCTTCATTTTCCATCTATCCAGCTTGTTGTTGCAGGTCATCATGACGAGAAGGATCAATCCAGTAGCTAGCTTTGTGCATGTACCAGGTAGCAGATCGATATTTTTCTCACACATGTCTCTCCGTGTACAAGGTTTCAACACCTCACATGGTAACAATTTTATAACAATCTCCCACTTTCGCTCTTTAGCAGCAGCAAGCATAGGCTAGAAGCAGAACAAAAGTCAGCATACAAATGCCCGGAGTAGCAATGTAGAGAAATTATCTCAATCTCTCTCACTTTCTGTAACGCCCCGGATTCGTTGCGCAACGTGTCTGCCAGTTATTCGCCGTTGTTGCCACGTCATTTGCTTGCGTGTTGCATTTTATCATGTCATCATGTGCATTTCATTTTGCATACGTGTTTGTCTCATGCATCCGAGCTTTTTCTTCGTTGTCCGTTTTGCAATCCGGCACTCCGATGTCCTCCGGCGCCCTCTTTTACCTCTTTTCGTGTGCAGGTGTTAAACGTTCTCGGAATGGACCGAGTCTTGCCAAGCGCCCTCGGTATAGCACCGGTAGACCGCCTGTCAAGTTTCGTGCCATTTGGAGGTCGTTTGATACTCCAACGGTTAACCGGGTAGCCGCAAAAGCCCTCTTTTGTTGCAGCCCAACACCCCTTCCAAAGTGGCCCAAAACCCATCTAACTCCCCTCCATGCTCTCGGCCGTTCGATCACGATCGCGTGGCCGAAAACCGCACCTCATTTGGACACTCCTAGCCCCCTCTACCTATATAAACACCCCCCTCCAAAAATCCCGGTCTAACCCTAGATCATTTTTCCCTCCGCGCCGCCGGACATTTCATCCTCCGCCGCCGGTCCTCGCCCAACCGGACGCCGCCACATGTCCCCGTCGTCTCTCTCCTCCGCGGCCCGCCGCCAGGCCCGCCGGGTCCCGGATCGGGCCCGTGGGGCCCATCCC
>NW_021314782.1:0-853 GCF_002162155.2 Triticum dicoccoides | reverse complement strand
ACATCATTTGTTATTTTTCGGTCATTTACCTAATTGTTTAGAGAGCTAAATGACCGTGAAATTGAAAATCACTACAAAATGAACTCTGAAAATGTTGAAACTTGGCATGGTATCATAATTTCACCCGCATAGCATGTGCGAAAGAGTAGAGAGGGTCACGGCAAAAACTGGACGCACTTCATGTACAAACTGGACAAACTCTTTCGGAGTATCAGGGTTTCGGACGACAACTCATCTGTTACACGGGCACTTCAATGTTTTTTAAACTTATTTGAACTCCGGACTTCTTTTGTGTTCAGTATGCAGCATTCAAAGCGACGTTATCAATTTCCAACATGTTCTGACATCATTTGTTGTTTTTTGGTCATTTACCTAGTTGTTTAGAGAGCTAAATGACCGTGAAATTGAAAATAATGACAAAATGAATTCTGAAAATGTTGAAACTTGGCATGGTATCATCATTTCACCCACATAGAATGTGCAAAAGAGTAGAGAGGGTCACCGCAAAAACTGGATGCACTTCGTGTACAAACTGGACAAACTCTTTCGGAGTATCAGGGTTTCGGACGAGAACTCATCTGTTACACGGCCACTTCAATGTTTTTTAAACTTATTTGAACTCCGGACTTCTTTTGTGTTCAGTATGCAACATTCAAAGCGATGTCATCAATTTCCAACATGTTCTGACATCATTTGTTATTTTTCGGTCATTTACCTAATTGTTTAGAGAGCTAAATGACCGTGAAATTGAAAATCACTACAAAATGAACTCTGAAAATGTTGAAACTTGGCATGGTATCATAATTTCACCCGCATAGCATGTGCGAAAGAGTAGAGAGGGTCACGGCAAAAA
>NW_021314781.1:0-2078 GCF_002162155.2 Triticum dicoccoides | reverse complement strand
GGACTTAGATGGTGCCCCTTTTTTAACGTGAATGCAGCTGTCTTTAATGCATAACCTCAAAAACGATAGTGGTAAATCCGTAAGAAACATCATAGATTTGTACTATATCTAATAAAGTACGGCTATGACGTTCGGACACACCATTATGCTGTGGTGTTCCGGGTGGCACGAATTTGTGAAACTATTCCACATTGTTTTAATTGAAGACCAAACTCGTAACTCAAATATTTGTCTCCGCGATCAGATCGTAGAAACCTTATTTTCTTGTTACGATGATTCTCCACTTCACTCTGAAATTCTTTGAACTTTTCAAATGTTTCAGACTTATGTTTCATCAAGTAGATATACTCATATCTGCTCAAATCATCTGTGAAGATCAGAAAATAATGATACCTATCGCGAGCCTCAATATTCATCGGACCACATACATCAGTATGTATGATTTCCAACAAATCTGTTGCTCGCTCCATTGTTCCGAAGAACAGAGTCTTAGTCATCTTGCCCATGAGGCATGGTTCGCAAGCATCAACTGATTCATAATCAAGTGATTCCAAAAGCTCATCAGCATGGAGTTTCTTCATGCGCTTTACACCAATATGACCTAAACGGCAGTGCTACAAATAAGTTGCACTATCATTATTAACTTTGCATCTTTTGGTTCCAATATTATGATTATGTGTATCACTACGATCGAGATCCAACGAACTATTTTCATTGGGTGTGTAACCATATAAGGTTTTATTCATGTAAACAGAATAACAATTTATTCTCTTACTTAAATGAATAACCGTATTACAATAAACATGATCAAATCATATTCATGCTCAATGTAAACACCAAATAACACTTATTTAGGTTCAACACTAATCCCGAATTTATAGGGAGTGTGCGATGATGATCATATCAATCTTGGAACCACTTCCAACACACATCGTCACTTCACCCTTAACTAGTCTCTGTTTATTCTGCAACTCCCGTTTCGAGTTACTAATCTTAGCAACTGAACTAGTATCAAATACTGAGGGGTTGCTATAAACACTAGTAAAGTACACATCAATAATATGTATATCAAATATACTTATGTTCACTTTGCCATCCTTCTTATCTGCCAATCGCTTGGGGTAGTTCCGCTTCCAATGACCTGTCCCTTTGCAGTAGAAGCACTCAGTCTCAGGCTTAGGTCCAGACTTGGGCTTCTTCACTTGAGAAGCAACTTTCTTGCTGTTCTTTTGAAGTTCCCCTTCTTCCCTCTGCCCTTTTCTTGAAACTAGTGGTCTTGTCTACCATCAACACTTGATGTTTTTCTTGATTTCTACCTTCATCGATTTCATCATCATGAAAAGCTCGGGAGTCGTTTTCGTCATCCCTTGCATACTATAGTTCATCACGAAGTTCTACTAACTTGGTCATGGTGACTAGAGAATTCTGTCAATCACTATCTTATCTGGAAGATTAACTGCCACTTGATTCAAGCAATTGTAGTACCCAGACAATCTGAGCACATGCTCACTAGTTGAGCGATTCTCCTCCATCTTTTAGCTATAGAACTTGTTGGAGACTTCATATCTCTCAACTCGGGTATTTTCTTGAAATATTATCTTCAACTCCTGGAACATCTCATATGGTCCATGACGTTCAAAACGTCTTTGAAGTCCCGATTCTAAGCCATTAAGCATGGTGCACTAAACTATCAAGTAGTCATCTTATTGAGCTAGCCAAACGTTCATAACGTCTGCATCTGCTCCTGCAATAGGTCTGTCACCTAGCGGTGCATCAAGGACATAATTCTTCTGTGCAGCAATGAGGATAAACCTCAGATCACGGATCCAATCCGCATCATTGCTACTAACATCTTTCAACACAATTTTTCTCTAGGAACATATCAAATAAACACAGGGAAGCAACAACGCGAGCTATTGATCTACAACATAATTTGCAAAATACTACCAGGACTAAGTTCATGATAAATTTAAGTTCAATTAATCATATTACTTAAGAACTCCCACTTAGATAGACATCCCTCTAATCCTCTAAGTGATCACGTGATCCAAATCAACTAAACCATAACCGATCATCAC
>NW_021314780.1:0-1608 GCF_002162155.2 Triticum dicoccoides | reverse complement strand
AAACGGTAGTGATAGTCGTGAAAGCATAAGATTGGCGAGACGACAACGATGCTACGATGGAGATCAAGGTGTCGCGCCGGTGACGATGGTGATCATGACGGTGCTTCGGAGATGGAGATCACAAGCACGAGATGATGATGGCCATATCATATCACTTATATTGATTGCATGTGATGTTTATCTTTTTATGCATCTTATCTTGCTTTGATTGACGGTAGCATTATAAGATGATCTCTCATTAAATTATCAAGAAGTGTTCTCCCTGAGTATGCACCGTTGCCAAAGTTCGTCGTGCCCAGACACCACGTGATGATCAGGTGTGATAAGCTCTACGTCCATCTACAACGGGTGCAAGCCAGTTTTTGCACACGCAGAATACTCAGGTTAAACTTGACGAGCCTAGCATATGCAGATATGGCCTCGGAACACGGAGACCGAAAGGTCGAGCGTGAATCATATAGTAGATGTGATCAACATAACGATGTTCACCATTGAAAACTACTCCATCTCACGTGATGATCGGTTATGGTTTAGTTGATTTGGATCACGTAATCACTTAGAGGATTAGAGGGATGTCTATCTAAGTGGGAGTTCTTAAGTAATATGATTAATTGAACTTAAATTTATCATGAACTTAGTACCTGATAGTATCTTGCTTGTTTATGTTGATTGTAGATAGATGGCTCGTGCTGTTGTTCCGTTGAATTTTAATGCGTTCCTTGAGAAAGCAAAGTTGAAAGATGATGGTAGCAATTACACGGACTGGGTCCGTAACTTGAGGATTATCCTCATTGCTGCACAGAAGAATTACGTCCCGGAAGCACCGCTGGGTGCCAGGCCTGCTGCTGGAGCAACGCCAGATGTTGTGAACGTCTGGCAGAGCAAAGCTGATGACTACTCGATAGTTCAGTGTGCCATGCTTTACGGCTTAGAATCGGGACTTCAACGACGTTTTGAACGTCATGGAGCATATGAGATGTTCCAGGAGTTGAAGTTAATATTTCAAGCAAATGCCCGAATTGAGAGATATGAAGTCTCCTATAAGTTCTATAGCTGCAAGATGGAGGAGAACAGTTCTGTCAGTGAGCATATACTCAAAATGTCTGGGTATAATAATCACTTGATTCAATTGGGAGTTAATCTTCCGGATGATTGCGTCATCGACAGAATTCTCCAATCACTGCAACCAAGCTACAAGAGCTTCGTAATGAACTATAATATGCAAGGGATGAACAAGACTATTCCCGAGCTCTTCGCAATGCTGAAAGCTGCGGAGGTAGAAATCAAGAAGGAGCATCAAGTGTTGATGGTTAACAAGACCACTAGTTTCAAGAAAAAGGGCAAAGGGAAGAAAAAGGGGAACTTCAAGAAGAACGGCAAACAAGTTGCTGCTCAAGAGAAGAAACCTAAGTCTGGACCTAAGCCTGAAACTGAGTGCTTCTACTGCAAGCAGACTGGTCACTGGAAGCGGAACTGCCCCAAGTATTTGGCGGATAAGAAGGATGGCAAGGTGAACAAAGGTATATGTGATATACATGTTATTGATGTGTACCTTACTAGAGCTCGCAGTAGCACCTGGGTATTTGATACTGGTTCTGTTGCTAATAT
>NW_021314779.1:0-2113 GCF_002162155.2 Triticum dicoccoides | reverse complement strand
TGCATTTCATGGGCAGTCCACCTCTAGCATTCTTGCTGAATCTTCACAGCACTAAGCACCTAGGTAAGTCCTGCACGTTCAACCTGGCTAAAACATAAAGAACATGTTTGCATGGAAGACCTTTACGTTTCATACTATCACAACTGCACTTCACTGTTTCTTCTGAATTACTAGGTGTATAGTCCACTTTGAATCTTAGTTGCCTGTTATTTTTCCATGCCACTATGAATCTCCTACTGACGGCTCCACTCAGTCTATCTATGATCTCAAGATCCGCTGCCTTCTTCATTTCTTTCTGCAAGAGGTAAAAGTTCACCGCAGTGAAGTCATAGGCAGCGGCTTTTTCAATGCATTTGAACTCGTCGAGTACTGCTACAGGGAGTGTCTGTGTGGACAGGCAGTCGTCGTGTGACTCGTTCTCACGGAGCCGAACAATGCAGTTCTCATAATGCACAACCATATCAACAATTGTCATGCCAGAGTCAAGATGCATATGAAGGCAAGAGTTCAGACTCTCGCTCCTCTAGTTACTCCGCATACCAAGGAAGAACCCACCGGTGAGATATGACACAACCCAAAGCCTTTTCTTCTGGTACATCCTACGCAACCATGTTTCAGTTTTCTCCGACTCCCATTTAGCTCTAAAAGCTGCCCATCTCGCCTCAAACTCATCATGTGTAGTGGCATAATAAATAAGAGACCTGAACTCCTTAAGGGACTTGTGGTGGAGGTGTTTCTGCATGTTTTTCTCCATATGCCACGAACAAAGTCGATGCCACACGTCAGTAAGGACCTTCCTGACGGCCCTTATCATGGCTGCGTCTCCGTCAGTAATTACAGACCTCGGCTTCTTCTGACAATGAGCTCTTAAGAAGGTATGCAACACCCAAACGTATGTATCCTCCGTCTCATCTGACACAACTGCACAACCGAACACAGTGGTGCAATGATGATTGTTTAGACCAACAAAAGGTATGAATGGCATTCCGTACCTATTCATCTTGTAAGTGCTGTCGAAGACGATTACATCACCAAAGTCAAGGTAATCCCGACGTGACTGAGAATCACACCAGAACATGTTCTTCAGTTTTCCTTTTGCGTCAACAGTGTGCTCAAAGAAAAAGTCTGGATCCCTTGTCTTTCTCGTCATCATGATACCAATCGCAGTGTCAGCATCACCCTTTGCTAGCAGCTTCATTTTCTCCCTATAACACATGTTATAAAGCTTCCTCCTCCCGAAACCAGCCAGTGCATATGATCCATACCTACTAACGAAGTTGTCATAAATCCAATGTTTTTTGAGGCCAGCACCTGCCATTGCTAAGATCTCGAGCTTCTGGTATTCCTTTATCTGATTATGAGATCAAAAATATATAACTTCATCTGGTCTAGCAAGAGTGTGACTATGATCATCGCTGAAACTGCTGACATACCAAATGGAGCGCTCTCTGTCAACCTTCACAGTTAGATGGGCCTCGCAATAGCACTGAGTCTCCGCTCTCAGCCTGCGCTTCTTCCCTTCCATGGTACAAAACTTGGCCTGTCGTTTCCCAGACCTTGAACAGAGAAACCTCCTCAACCACCTACGTGCGTCGATACCCTTACTATATTTCAAGTTGTCCCTCCTAATGCTGAAGCCACGCTTTTTCGCATAGTCGTTATAGAAATCATATGCCTGCTCGTCTGTCCTGAACGTCGTGGACATCACCGTCCAATGCATGTCCAGTGATTCTTGCTGGTATTCATCGTACCCAGTATCAAAATTTCACTCATCACCATCGGCATCATCATCGTTTTCGCACGCGTCACCATCCTCTTCCTGAAAAAAATACAAACAACCGTATGTGTCAGTAAGTAGTTGTATAAGGACTATCATATGTATTCACTTTCCACTACTTACTTTGCTCGAGCTGTCATTATAAGATGCATCGATATCGTTTTCGTCATTGGCATCATCGAAAAAATTCCACTGATAGTACCCTTCCACTTCCATCTGCGCAAATTGTAAATATGATATATAAGACTTGATGCGTATTTAATTTCACTTTAAAATAACCTACATAATTCTAAACCTACATGGCTTCCGCTTTCAGCATATGAATCATCTACATCC
>NW_021314778.1:0-1319 GCF_002162155.2 Triticum dicoccoides | reverse complement strand
GCCATTCCTCGGAGAAGAAGAGATGTTCCCTTGCGAACTCGCGCCACCGCCTCTGCCCCCGTACTGCGTACGGCACGGGTTCGAATCATGCCCAGCGCGTACGGGCGCACCACCGCGGAAGATGTCTCCGACGCCATCAGACGAACTGCCGGAGCACTTCATCCCTCCTGGATACGGCCCCGTCCCGGATCCCATCCTCGACGCCTGCGACAGCGGGAACCGGCGGCTACTCCTCCATCCCCGACTTGAACATCAAGATCAAGGTTGAAGAAGAGGAGATAGAGGATCACCGGCGACACCACCTCCTCCTCCGGCACCGCCTCTTCCTCCGACGCCTCCGCCGGAAGCCCGCCGGATCCTGCGCCAATTCGCCGCGGCCATGGCGCAGAACCGCGCAGCCCTTCGTGGCGCGTGGTCGCCGGATGCCCTTGGCCTCAGCGACGCCCCTGGGGCGAGCAACAGCGGAGCAGGCCGTGCTGCGAAGCGGGGCCCACCTCGCTTCCATTGAAGACGGCGAGATGGGGCAGGGGAGAGCTGACGAGCAGCGGTGCTGAGTCCAGGTACGAACAGAGAAGGGGAATTGGAAGTGGCGGAGACGTGGGGAAACTCTCGATCCTGCTCTCCTTATCCTCTCTCTGTCGGTGCATGGGCCAGGCCAACTCTCCCCGCTCCTCACCTGAATAGGCCTACAGGCCAATAAATCCAATAAGTGCTGCTGGTGCTGTGGCGTTTTCAACAGAGAATGGCCATAGTATTAATATATTGCATAGCAGCCAGTCCTGTTCATTTGAGAGTGCTATTTTATTGTAGTAAGAACATCTGTTTATTATATTCAGTCTGTGCTGTTCTGTAAGTTTGAATAGTTCGACCAAGTATTGTCTACTAAATAAAGTCTCAGACTACTACGTGTACATATTCTATTTGATTGCTTCAGCATTTTTCTTTTAGAATATGTAATTCTCAAGTACAACAATTTTATTTACAATTCATATTTCGGGATCATAGGGTAGATGATGCATCTACTGCATTTTGCAGATTATCCTCATTGCTGAAAGATCTACATTTTTGCCTCTTTTATTCTGGCAAAATGACTATCTTCGAGTGCTCTCCCAAATATGTGAATTGATGTGATTACCTCGAATATTATACTTGCAAAACACAAGGTAACTGTGTGATCTACTGGATCGAATTGCAGACTATCCACTCTTACTGTGAGGTCTACATCTAGTCATTTGATAGATGACTACCTTCAAAGTGTTTTTGTAAAATTTAGTATGGCACAAGGTAATGGATATATGAACATCTACTGGTCAAAACCA
>NW_021314777.1:0-756 GCF_002162155.2 Triticum dicoccoides | reverse complement strand
GGAAAAAAAAAAGAGTCGGGTAGCCACGCTCCGTTTAGGCCCAAAATTTTTCGAAAACGCATTTTTCGAAAAAATTTCTGGCTATCCTATTTTTAGGTGTTTCTGAGTGTTTTGAGACAGGTGCCATTATAGGAAGTTTTTTTTGACCCGTTTCCAGTTTTTGGGTCCGGGCAGTCGAAAAAAAAAATTTGGTCGAAAAAATTTCGTGCCCATCCTGTCAGTTTGAGCTAGGAAGAGTTTTGAGACACTCGCCATTATAGTGATTTTTCGCAAAAAAAAAAGCAGCGCAAAAAAAAAGAAAGCGCAAAAAAAAAGAGCGAAAAAAAAATTCAGAGTGTGCTTTTCCCTTGTTTACGTGCCGCGCCGTGATTTTGTTAGTGTTCTAGGCTCGCGTCTCTAGCACAGTCTAGCCTAGGACCAGCACAGTACCGTCGTTGAGCGTTTATTCAACTTTGCATCTCTTAATTGATTATTGCTGACCCTTTTTGCTACCATATTATAAGCCTTCCCAGCTCCACATACATCTACGTCGTGCGTTTGACTCTCCCTGGTAATCGCTCTATCCAAGCTTTGAGAGTTTTTGACTACAACGGTTGCCGATCACCGCCTGCTGCTGGGTAAGAACTGGTAAGAATTTGAGATTTGCTTGACGGATTTGTGACACCCACCACCACCACTTGTTCGTAGTCTGTAGGATCATATTCTTGTGTGTTTCTATTGCTGCTAACCATGCCAGGATCACAAGCCGACGAGATT
>NW_021314776.1:0-1200 GCF_002162155.2 Triticum dicoccoides | reverse complement strand
CGCCGCCGCCGGCACCTGGAGGGGGGAAACGGACGCGTGGGGTCTACACGGAGGGGATCTTGCTGTGGGTCTGGCCCGGATGTTGCTCCAAAGTGTTCCTATGGGCTGACCTAACACAACCGGGTGGGGAGGTCCAATGGTCAAAGCCCGTCCGTGCAAAGTCAAAGGGCTAGATCCCGTGGTGAAACGCTACAGGGTTAGGCGGGACGGGGGCACTGGGGGTAGCAATGCCATCGGAGTGTCGCACCGGGCCCTCATACATGCAGGGTGGTGTGGTGGCATGTGCGAAGAGGCGGGACGCGTCTCCGGTGCATGACCCCCCCTCACGGACGGCGATGACACGGTAGTAGATGTTCTGCGGTAACGATGCGGCGTCAATATTACTAAATACTCGGAGCGCGATAAAATCATGAGTTTTTTGCACGACGTGGGCACATGTGCTATAGGAAGGATGGCATTTTTTCATAAATTTTGGTGATGAAGAAGTATCCGAAAAATTCCCTCTACGCGGATTGCCCTTCGCGCGTCTACGGCTGTGGCCGGCGGCCTCCGGGGGCTAGCATGCCGCCAAATCTTGCGTAGGCGGCCTCTCAAAAGTCTGGAAGTGTTGTGGCGGTTGCAAACGCCCGGCACGCGTGTCCGGGGTGTGCCCCCCTCACGGACGGCGCCGCCGCCGGCACCTGTAGGGGGGAAACGGACGCGTGGGGTCTACACGGAGGGGATCTTGCTGTGGGTCTGGCCCGGATGTTGCTCCAAAGTGTTCCTATGGGCTGACCTAACACAACCGGGTGGGGAGGTCCACTGGTCAAAGCCCGTCCGTGCAAAGTCAAAGGGCTAGATCCCGTGGTCAAACGCTACAGGGTTAGGCGGGACGGGGGCACTGGGGGTAGCAATGCCACCGGAGCATCGCACCGGGCCCTTATACATGCAGGGTGGTGTGGTGGCATGTCCGAAGAGGCGGGACGCGTCTCCGGTGCGTGGCCCCCCCTCACGGACGGCGATGACACGGTAGTAGACGTTCTGCGGTAACGATGCGACGTCAATATTACTAAATACTCGGAGCGCGATAAAATCATGAGTTTTTTTGCATGACGCGGGCGCATGTGCTATAGGAACGATGGTATTTTTTCATAATTTTGGTGATGGAGAAGTATCCGAAAAATTCCCTCTACGCGGATTGCCCTTCGCGCGTCTACGGCT
>NW_021314775.1:0-1676 GCF_002162155.2 Triticum dicoccoides | reverse complement strand
GATAGAGGAGGTCGAGAAGCATGAAGGAGGGTCGCCGGCAAGGAGGCGGCAGCGCTGCAAGCAAGGAGTGAAGGTTTCAACTTGGAAGGAAGGCAGAAAGAGGGGAAATGTGGCTTTTGGTAAGGGGGGAGGTAGATATTTCCGCGGAAGCCGAAAATTTGGAATCACATCATCCAAAAAACTGGCGCACAAAGTGTCATCAGACATGGTCCATTATTCAGAACTGTGTACGATATGTGGACATCACAAACGATTCAGATAGCTTAACCTATGTGTGATGAGTTTGAACGTCAAAAGTTTTGGTTCGAATTTACATGGTTACAGTGGTCTTCCACGTCATTGCATAATTTGGGTACACAAAGGAGACTACAACACACCCACACTTCTTAATCGAGCAAGTTCAGCAATTAAATAGAGCTAGCTGAACTAAACATTACTCTGACAAATTAAAGACTAGCACTCTTAATTAAACAAAACAAAGAGTACTACTACGCCTCGCACTCGTCGATCTCCGCTACCGCCTCCATGTCCAGCTCGCGCCCGACGGTCTCCTGGGGAAGGGGCTCCCTGGCATCCATCGCACCATACTTGGCAACCATCTCGCCATCCGCGTCCCCCATATCTTTGGAAAAGGTTGCCACGAGCTGGGCATGGGCGGACGCGATCTGGGCTTGGACGGGCTCCGTCGTCGCAAGGTATGCGGCGGAGGAACCGACGGCTGCTCGAACGCTCTCGGCGATTTCCAGCTCTTCGGCCGTGGGTTGCCGACCGTTGTCGGAGAAGCTTCGTTCGATTTGTGCAGTGATCGCTAGGAGCTGGGTGTGGGCGGCCTCTACATGGTTGTGGGAGGCCTCCATCAGGGCTAAGGCCGCCACCGCGGAACGGGCAGCTGATGTGCCGCTCTCGCCAGTTGCTATCCCCGAGGCAGATGTTGCTTCTGCCACCTGAGAAGCAACAGCGGCTGTTTGGGCTACCTTTGCCGCACGGTCGCAAATTGCGGCCGCGCTCATGCACCTTGTAAGCATGCACATGGTGGCTGCGGCCGCGCTCTCGCCGGAGTGGGACACCGAAGTTTCCCTCACGATGCGGGTCCACGTGCCCATCTTTCACCGGCGTGATTGAATAGTGAAATGATATTTGGGGAGCGAGCTAGTGTGCTTGAGACGCCGACTGTGGACTGTAGTTGACACACCTCGCGTAAGCCATAGGTGTACTATACACCAACGGTGCTCCAAGATATTTTGTACTACATCTCACACGGTTGCTAATAATAAAATGTGTGCGATCTACTTGATTTTTCATCTTGATTTGAATTACATAATGGGGTCACAGCGGCAATGGACGGTGTTTGAATTGCTAGACCTTTTATCTGGAGTGAACATGCAACTATATGTGTGTCGTGAAAGAATTGGAATTATTCAAGGTTCGTTTTGAACATTTTATACATTAAATTGGTTTTCTAGCCATTTCAGGTGAACAATTAAATTTGAACTACATGCACATGCTCCAGTGCATATAAATTGGATGAAAAATCAAATCTGTGTCCTTGGGTGCATGCTTAGGTCCCATGCAAGAAATGGGAATGAATTTCAAACACCAGGACACCGTTGATTGCCGGCAAAACATTGAGATGCCTGGTTTTTAAATTCTAGTAAATCCAAAACTCGTCTGAAATT
>NW_021314774.1:0-814 GCF_002162155.2 Triticum dicoccoides | reverse complement strand
ATCTTCATGTTGATCGTATCTACTATACGACTCATGCTCGACCTTTCGGTCTCCGTGTTCCGAGGCCATGTCTGTACATGCTAGGCTCGTCAAGTTAACCCTAAGTGTTTTCGCTGTGTAAAACTGTCTTACACCCGTTGTATGTGAACGTAAGAATCCATCACACCCGATCATCACGTGGTGCTTAGAAGCGACGAACTGTAGCAACGGTGCACAGTTAGGGGAGAACACTTCTTGAAATTTTGTAAGGGATCATCTTATTTACTACCGTCGTCCTAAGTAAACAAGATGCATAAACATAATAAACATCACATGCAATTATATAGTAGTGACATGATATGGCCAATATCATATAGCTCCTTTGATCTTCATCTTGGGGGCTCCATGATCATCTTGTCACCGGCATGACACCATGATCTCCATCATCATGATCTCCATCATCGTGTCTTCATGAAGTTGTCACGCCAACGACTACTTCTACTTCTATGACTAACGCGTTTAGCAATAAAGTAAAGTAGTTTACATGGCGTTCTTCAATGACACGCAGGTCATACAATAAATAAAGACAACTCCTATGGCTCCTGCCGGTTGTCATACTCATCGACATGCAAGTCGTGAATCCTATTACAAGAACATGATCAATCTCATACATCACATATATCATTCATCACATCCTTTTGGCCATATCACATCACATAGCATACCCTGCAAAAACAAGTTAGACGTCCTCTAATTGTTGTTGCATGTTTTACGTGGCTGCTATGGGTTTCTAGCAAGAACGTTTCTTACCTACGCAAAACCACAACGTGATATG
>NW_021314773.1:0-1765 GCF_002162155.2 Triticum dicoccoides | reverse complement strand
CCCCTCACTTTGGATTGTGGCTAAGAACTTTCAAAGTGGAACCGAAAATGATCGAGGGGCAGCACGCTGAGTGCGGAGGCGCTATAATAAGTAAGATGGACGACGCTCCATGCCCCGAAGGCTCTTTTCAAGAGGAGCTCGGCTTATGGCAACGGGACTGGTTTTACATCACAGCCCCTAGGGGCACCACATGGGTGGCACCGCCTACTTTTTGCTCGGGTCCCCCACCACGGCTGGCGTCATGGGTTAACGAAGGACTTATCTGGGGGCCGCCAAAAGACGTGCCCCTGCTGCAGGGCCGTATTCGAGATCTTCTAGAAAGAGATATCAATCTGACCGTAGTAGCGCAAGTCATGGTGATTCGCCGCACACTACCCTGCAAACGTCGACCTCTCCGCCTGTGGGAGTTCAATCCGGAGGGACCACGAGTCCTACAACATTTCATGGGAATGACACCCATGGAGATGTACAAATTGTTCTTCGGATCACAAGCAAGGTGTCCGGATTTGTCCGAGGACGCATGCCTAAGCTGCAACCGCCCGGATGCTAAAGTAAGTAGCCTCGTATTTGAACACACCATCCATATTTTTATCAAATCTACCCTTTAATAGACTTGCCCTTTAAACAGGAGTGGATAGAGAAGGCGAAGCTTATCAGGTGTCCAGCCCCCCTGCCCGAGACCGTGCCGGATCCCATACTAACCAGGATGCTGGAGGCCGCGCCATTGGCGAAAGGCAAAGGAGGGGACCACGGAGCTACCGCCTCCACGAAGGAGGCCGTCAGGAAGGGAAGAATCAAAAATTCTCCCGACCAGGGAAAGAAAAGGACTGCCTCTGAAGACCCGGAGGTGATAACCTCAAAACGGGGAAAGAAATCTTCATCAGAGGGTTTGGCACCGGTGGACGCTTCAGCCGAATCGCCCCCTAAAGGGGACCTGCTCTCCCCCGAGGCGTAAGTGAGGGGAGGGGTTCCATGATGAATCACATTCATGTTTTATTCCTGAGGAAAATAACCGAAGCATTATCTTGTAGTTCGGATCTCAACCCTTCTCAGCAGAGCTCATCTTCAGGGGATCTTCGTCTGGAGATGATAGAGAGCGAAACGCCTCGCCTTGTTCCCCTGTCCTACGAGGCTGGCGACCCTGAGGTATCGTCCCGGGGGGCTTTTTCAAGTCCGGACCCTGGGAAAGGTCGTCAGACTAGTCCGGCACCCTCTTGCGCGCCGGCGGAGGTGCTGAAGGATCTGCTTGGTAGGGCGACCATCTCAGAAGAACACCGTATGTTGATGGATACGGTGATTGGAAGGATTTCATCCGCCGAAAGTGGATTGTACGAAGCTGCCTGGAGTTTACTAACAGGCTTTGAGGTATGTAGAAAGGTGTACCTTTTGGTAGAGCCGCATATTAAATGTGCCTTGTATGAATGGTAGCCCGTGAGATTCTATGTGTCGTTATGAATGACGACGCACAGAGGATCATAATCCCAGGTAATATGTCGCTTATTCCATGAAGGTGGCGAGGCGCTCGGTGGCTAGCCGGACTGGTGAATCTGCCGAACTAAAGCGGCAACTTGACGTGGCCGATGCCGACATCGCGCTTGTAAACAAGCGGCTAGACGAGGCTCAAGGTATGTTCAAAAGACACCCAGTAATAAGAGCTTGATGCTTGGGCCTTATATATGTATACTTGATGTAGATGGTGCTGCTGCCGTGGAGAACCTTCGGGCGGAACTTGCCCGAGCCAAGGAGCAAGCAAGGAAAAGTGATG
>NW_021314772.1:0-1166 GCF_002162155.2 Triticum dicoccoides | reverse complement strand
TTTTAAACCTGCTTTATATATTGAATGGGAGTTCGACATAAAAAATATATTTGCTTCCCATAATTTTGATGAACATAAAAAGGTTAAGGTTGCGGTTGGTTCTTTCACTGGTTATGCTTTGGTTTGGTGGAGTGAATATTGTCGGTTACACCCTGATTATATACCTACTACTTGGGATGATTTGAAACTTGCCATGCGACATACTTTCGTCCCTGCTTATTATACTCGTGACATGATTAAGAAGTTGCAACACTTAAAACAAGGTAGTGAAACTGTAACAAAATATTATGATGATTTACAAACTACCTTGTTGCATTCCTCTTTAGAAGAAAGTGAAGATGATTTTATGGATAGATTTTGGGGAGGATTAAACCGTGATATTCAAGAGATACTAATTCATGCAGAGTGTTATCCTATGGACCATTTGTTTCATCTTGCTTGCAAAGCTGAACAGGAAATAAAACGACGTGTTGGCCATGAGGAGAACAAGCGCACGGTGCACATTCCAAGAGTTGATATGATTGTTCCTTCAACTACTAGGCATACTATGACAACCACATCCGTTGTTGTCAGGACTACATCACCTCCACCATGTGACACATCGCCCCCGATTGTGGCTACATCATCTGAGTTGATCATAAGAGGTAATGACAAAGGTACTGATCTTCCATCTCTACATGAGAATGATGAATGCCTTGTCAATTTGAATGCACCATCTGATGAGCTACCCACTACTTTGATCACACCACATATTTTAGAGGACTACGTTGATAATTTGACTTTGCCATGTGATCAAACAACTGAAATACCAACAATTTTGAGTGCACCCATTGAATTAACTATTGATGCAAAAGAACCAATGTTTAATCATTTTGATATGACCTCTAATCTTGGTGATGATTCTGTGTTGAATGACTTATTGCATGTTTGCTTATTTAAGCATGTTGTAGCATGTAAATTTGATGCAAGTAAGGTTTATTCACCAATGTTGGGATAGTTTAATGATGAACATTGTCAATCTTTTGAAATGAATAAGAGCTTCACTTATATGTGCAAACTGAGTTGCAATATTTTCATGCCTTCTACTTCTTGTGCTAATTTTTTGGCTTTAGATTTTATGAACTATGCAAGTTACTCATCTATTCATGTGTCATATATGCAAAAAT
>NW_021314771.1:0-656 GCF_002162155.2 Triticum dicoccoides | reverse complement strand
GCCACGTCGCCCCAACGCTCGCCTCCTCCAACCCGCACCCTCCACGCGTCCCCCTGGCCTTCCTCGCGCCGCGCAGGGCCCGGCCGGCCCATCCGAGGCCCGCTCGGGTCGCCTCGGGCCCGAAGCCACCCCGCTCCCAAAACACCGATCTGGATCGAGGGGAGGAGTCCCTCGACCCCGATCTCCCCTCTGCTGCAGCGCCGCCGCAACCCCGCCGCCGGCAACCGGAGCCCCGCCGTCGGCGAGTGCTTCCCCAGGCCGGACCTCGCCCCCGCGCCCCATCTCCTCCTTCCCTCTCCTTCCTCTCGTCCTAATCTCCTTGTCTCCCTCTCTCTGTGTGCAGTTGCCGCCGCCGCCATGGAGATCGCACCGCCGGCGTCGTCTTCGCCCGGACCGGCCGGAAACCGCCGGGAACGGAACCCCGATGCCCGGATCCGGCCTCCCCTCACCGGATGTGGCCTCCTCTGCCTCCCCGTCGCCGAGACCCGCCGTCCTCCGTCGCCGTTGGCTGCTGGCGCCGCCGGCCTCGTCCCCGTTCGGGAGAGACGACGGCAGGCGTCACCGGCCACGTGGGCCGCGCCTCCCCCCGCTGGCCCATCTCCTCGGCCCAGCAGCGCGGCGGCCTGCCAAGCTGGCATGCCTCCTCCGCAAACTAG
>NW_021314770.1:0-1314 GCF_002162155.2 Triticum dicoccoides | reverse complement strand
CTATATAATTGCATGTGATGTTTATTATGTTTATGCATCTTGTTTACTTAGGACGACGGTAGTAAATAAGATGATCCCTTACAAAAAATTTCAAGAAGTGTTCTCCCCTAACTGTGCACCGTTGCTACAGTTCGTCGCTTCTAAGCACCACGTGATGATCGGGTGTGATGGATTCTTACGTTCACATACAACGGGTGTAAGACAGTTTTACACAGCGAAAACACTTAGGGTTAACTTGACGAGCCTAGCATGTGCAGACATGGCCTCGGAACACGGAGACCGAAAGGTCGAACACGAGTCGTATGGAAGATACAATCAACATGAGAATGTTCACCGACGATGACTAGTCCGTCTCACGTGATGATCGGACACGGGCTAGTCGACTCGGATCGTGTAACACTTAGATGACTAGAGGGATGTCTAATCTAAGTGGGAGTTCATAATTTGATTAGAACTTTATTATCATGAACTTAGTCAAAAACCTTTGCAAATATGTCTTGTAGATCAATGGCCAACGCTAATGTCAACATGAACTTCAACGCGTTCCTAGAGAAAACCAAGCTGAAAGATGATGGCAGCAACTATACGGACTGGGTCCGGAACCTGAGGATCATCCTCATAGCTGCCAGGAAACAATATGCCCTAGAAGGACCGCTAGGTGACGCTCCCGTCCCAGAGAACCAAGACATTATGAATGCTTGGCAGTCTCGTGCTGATGATTACTCCCTCGTTCAGTGCGGCATGCTTTACAGCTTAGAACCGGGGCTCCAAAAGCGTTTTGAGCACCACGGAGCATATGAGATGTTCGAAGAGCTGAAACTAGTTTTTCAAGCTCATGCCCAGGTCGAGAGATATGATGTCTCCGACAAGTTCTACAGTTGTAAGATGGAGGAAAACAGTTCTATCAGTGAGCACATCCTGAAGATGTCTGGGTTGCACAACCGTATGACCCAGCTGAACATTAACCTCCCAGATGAGGCGGTCATTGACAGAATCCTCCAGTCGCTCCCACCAAGCTACAAGAGCTTTGTGATGAACTACAACATGCAGGGGATGGAAAAGACCATTCCTGAAGTGTTCTCGATGCTGAAGTCAGCAGAGGCTGAAATCAAGAAAGAACATCAAGTGTTGATGGTCAATAAGACCACTAAGTTCAAGAAGGGCAAGGGTAAGAAGAACTTCAAGAAGGACGGCAAAGATGTTGCCGCGCCTGGTAAGCCAGTTACCGGGAAGAAGTCAAAGAATGGACCCAAGCCTGAGACTGAGTGCTTTTATTGCAAGGGGAAGGGTCACTGGAAGCGGAAATGCCCCAAA
>NW_021314769.1:0-953 GCF_002162155.2 Triticum dicoccoides | reverse complement strand
GCATATATGAGCATATAGATCAACAAAAAATAAACCCATTCGGCAAGAACATTTATGCACCTATTTACTAGAAGAATGAATAAATGAATGTCAGGGCTAGAGATCATTACTGTTTGTTATCCAGGAAATACAAAAGTTTGGATTGTTGAATGCATTCTGAATTCTAGCTATACAAAAGTTTTTTCCTTCTGAAATGTGTTTTTCTTCTTCTTCCTGTTTTGAGTAGTTTGCGTAAGTTTTCTGAAATGATGATGTATTTTTCTTAATTCAGCGAACCGTGAGATGGACTTAGAAGAAGAAACTGTCTCCTGATTGCAGTTGATTAATTAGTATATATGTTGTAGACTTGTAGCATACCTACCTCTATATGGTTTTATATTTCAACTTGATTTCTGAATATTCCAAACCACACGCGAAGTCCTTTCTTACAAGAAGAAGTTTTTCTTCATAACAGTGAACAAAACTACTGTCAATCAGCTCAGTTCTAGTGCTGTTGGATTTTTTTTAATTGGCTTCTTGCAGTTTTGAAAATTCAGTTTATTCAGTTACTGAAAATTCAGTTAATTCAGTTAGGCACACAAATTTCAGAACTTTTGTGTGCCCTAGTACTTGGTGTTTGTAGAAAACCAGGAGTGTCAATGGGACTAGAATTCACTTGTTCTTATATGGGTTTGTAAAACTTGTTCATGTACTGAACTACTAATGCCTTGTGATGCTCTGAATTACTTGTGATGCCTCTGAATTACTTGTGATCACATTGAGAAAGACTTGTAAAGATGATGATCATCTTTAACAGAAAACAATTTGTGATGATTTTGCTAGTTTGCTGGGTTTTGTCTCCGACCATCGTGTCGTGATGATTTTGCAGGTACCCCGAGAGGCCCTTGAGTTTGCCGGAATGTCGATTAACTTCCGTTCCGGCAAATTCGGGTACTCCATATGTCCTATTTTCA
>NW_021314768.1:0-1280 GCF_002162155.2 Triticum dicoccoides | reverse complement strand
CACCTTTGCAAATACCACAACCGTCACGAGAGGTGCACAAACATCCAAATGCACATGATCAGGTTAATGTATCTATACCACCATTTAATGGCCGTTTTAAACCTGCTTTATATATTGAATGGGAGTTCGACATAAAAAATATATTTGCTTCCCATAATTTCGATGAACATAAAAAGGTTAAGGTTGCGGTTGGTTCTTTCACTGGTTATGCTTTGGTTTGGTGGAGTGAATATTGTCGGTTACACCCTGATTATATACCTACTACTTGGGATGATTTGAAACTTGCCATGCGACATACTTTCGTCCCTGCTTATTATACTCGTGACATGATTAAGAAGTTGCAACACTTAAAACAAGGTAGTGAAACTATAACAAAATATTATGATGATTTACAAACTACCTTGTTGCATTCCTCTTTAGAAGAAAGTGAAGATGATTTTATGGATAGATGTTGGGGAGGATTAAACCGTGATATTCAAGAGATACTAATTCATGAAGATTGTTATCCTATGGACCATTTGTTTCATCTTGCTTGCAAAGCTGAACAGGAAATAAAACGACGTGTTGGCCACGAGGAGAACAAGCGCACGGTGCACATTCCAAGAGTTGATATGATTGTTCCTTCAACTACTAGGCATACTATGACAACCACATCTGTTGTTGTCAGGACTACATCACCTCCACCATGTGACACATCGCCCCCGAGAGTGGCTACATCATCTGAGTTGATCATAAGAGGTAATGACAAAGGTACTGATCTTTCATCTCTACATGAGAATGATGAATGCCTTGTCAATTTGAATGCACCATCTGATGAGATACCCACTACTTTGATCACACCACCTATTTTAGAGGACTACGTTGATAATTTGACTTTGCCATGTGATCAAACAACTGAAATACCAACAATTTTGAGTGCATCCATTGAATTAACTATTGATGCAAAAGAACCAATGTTTAATCATTTTGATATGACCTCTAATCTTGGTGATGATTCTGTGTTGAATGACTTATTGCATGTTTGCTTATTTAAGCATGTTGTAGCATGTAAATTTGATGCAAGTAAGGTTTATTCACCAATGTTGGGATGGTTTAATGATGAACATTGTCAATCTTTTGAAATGAATAAGAGCTTCACTTATATGTGCAAACTGAGTTGCAATATTTTCATGCCTTCTACTTCTTGTGCTAATTTTTTGGCTTTAGATTTTATGAACTATGCAAGTTACTCATCTATTCATGTGTCATATATGCAAAAATCAAGGGAAGTAAAAATGGAT
>NW_021314767.1:0-1396 GCF_002162155.2 Triticum dicoccoides | reverse complement strand
AGAGAAGGACCAAATCTGTATTTCCTCCCGCCTCTGGCTGTACTACTAGACGCCGGCTAAGCAGACGGAGCGGTTGTCTTCTTTACTTGCTTACCAGGCGGAGGAGAAGGACTACGACGCGCCGGAGCAGCCAGAGCGGCGGTAGGTCTCTTCCGCCCTTGCTGACGAGGCGGAGAAGGAGGAGGCTGGCTGCTCGGGCGCGTCGGCGCAGGCGGAGAAGGAGGCGGAGTGCCACCACGCGCTGGAGAAGGAGCCGGTCGAGTGCCCTGATCGTCACTCGCCGGAGGAGGAGGCGGTGGAGGAGGCGGAGTGCCCTGACTCGCCGGAGGAGGAGGCGGTGGAGGAGGCGGAGTGCCCTGACTTGCCGGAGGAGGAGGAGGAGGCGGAGGCGTCCAGTTCGAAAGGTTGATGAGCTTCTTCCGCCATAGGCATGGAGTCTTCAGAGCAGACCCCAGCCTAGTCTCCCCTTCACCGGTAGAGTGGTCAAGCTGGAGGTCCTCAAATCCCTTTGTTATTTCATCCACGATCACCCTAGCATATCCTTCTGGAATCGGCCAGCAGTGAAAAGTTGCGCCGGGTTCAGTAGGATAAACAGAGCCAACAGCCGCCTTGACCTTCAAATTCATCCATTGCTTCATAAGGTGGCAATTTTGAGACTCCATGATAGCATCCACGGGATAGCTGGCAGGAGCCGTCAAGGCATGCTCCGGCTGAAGCAGCTCGGTGGAAGCCACGCTGCTTCTCCGCTGAGATGGCGGGGTAGCTTCGGGGGAAGCTTCGACAGTACGTTTGCTGTGATTTGCTTCTCTTTCCTCTATCGCTTGTACCCTTGCTTGCAGCGCTTGCATTTGGGTCTGCTGCACTTTTTTCCTCCTCTCATGGGATTTGTAACCGCCTGCGTCCGGAAACCCAACCTTCCACGGAATGAAGCCTGGCGTGCCTCGTGTCCGTCCAGGGTGCTCAGGATTCCCGAGGGCCATTGTGAGCTCGTCGTTCTCTCTGTCTGGAAAGAACGTCCGTTGTTGCGCTGCTTCGATATACTGCTGAAGCTTCCTGACTGGTATGTCCATTTGATCGTTCGTCCAAATGCACTTCCCTGTTACGGGGTCCAAGGTTCCGCCAGCCCCGAAGAACCAAGTCCGGCAACGGTCTGCCAGTTAATTGTCTCTGGTTCGATCCCTTTATCAACGAGATCATTCTCAGTCTTGGCCCACTTAGGCCGGGCTACGAGGTAGTCACCTGACCCCGTGCGATGGTGATGCTTCTTCTTCGCAGCATTTTGCTTGTTTGTCGCCGACATCTTCTTACTCTTTTCCGATGTCTTGTGGGCCACAAATGCGGGCCAGTGATCTCTGATCTTCTCATATCTGCCCTTGAATTCTGGTGTCTCATTATT
>NW_021314766.1:0-1579 GCF_002162155.2 Triticum dicoccoides | reverse complement strand
CCCCGAGATTGGTCAATAATGGAAATCACTTCGGGACCCCAAAACTAAGTATAGTCCAAGAAACGGGCCAGAATCGACCCAAACAACGAGTTTTGAAAACCCACACATAGCACACCTTGGGGTTCGACAACCATGGAAAGCATTTTGGGACCCCAAAACGGTAAGTAATAGTCCATGAAAGAGCCCAGAATCGGACAAACCTAGGATTAGTGATGACCGACACGTAAACGCACTCAGGGGTTTGTTAATCGTGGAAATCACTCCAGGACCCCAAAAGAGCGAGTAATAGTCCACGAAACGGGTCAGAATCGGCCAAAATTGCGAGTGTTGACGACCGACACGTATGCGCACCTTGGGGTTGAACGACTGTGGAAATCGCTTCGGGACCCCAAAACGGTGAGTAATAGTTCATGAAACGGGTCAGAATTGGCCAAAACTATGAGTGTTGACGATGGACACGTTAATGCACTCCTAGGATCGTCAATCATGGAAATGGCTCTGGGACCCAAAACGGTGAGTAATAGTGCACGAAACGGACCAGATTTGGCCAAAATTGAGAGTGTTTATGACCACACGTAATCGCACCCCGAGATTGGTCAATAATGGAAATCACTTCGGGACCCCAAAACTAAGTATAGTCCAAGAAACGGGCCAGAATCGACCCAAACAACGAGTTTTGAAAACCCACACATAGCACACCTTGGGGTTCGACAACCATGGAAAGCATTTTGGGACCCCAAAACGGTAAGTAATAGTCCATGAAAGAGCCCAGAATCAGACAAACCTAGGATTAGTGATGACCGACACGTAAATGCACTCAGGGGTTTGTTAATCGTGGAAATCACTCCAGGACCCCAAAAGAGCGAGTAATAGTCCACGAAACGGGTCAGAATCGGCCAAACCTGCGAGTGTTGACAACCGACACGTATGCGCACCTTGGGGTTGAACGACTGTGGAAATCGCTTCGGGACCCCAAAACGGTGAGTAATAGTTCATGAAACGGGTCAGAATTGGCCAAAACTATGAGTGTTGACGATGGACACGTTAATGCACTCCTAGGATCGTCAATCATGGAAATGGCTCTGGGACCCAAAACGGTGAGTAATAGTGCACGAAACGGACCAGATTTGGCCGAAATTGAGATTGTTGATGACCACACATAAACGCACCCCGAGATTTGCAAATCGTGGAAATCACTTCGGGACCCCAAAACTAAGTATAGTCCAAAAAACGGGCCAGAATCGACCCAAACTACAAGTTTTGAACACCCACACATAGCACACCTTGGGGTTCGACAACCATGGAAAGTGTTTTGCGACCCCAAAACGGTGAGTAATAGTCCATGAAAGAGCCCAGAATCGGACAAACCTAGGATTATTGATGACCGACACATAAACTCACTCAGGGGTTCGTTAATCGTGGAAATCACTCCAGGACCCCAAAATAGTGAGTAATAGTCCACGAAACGGGTCAGAATCGAGCAAAACTGCGAGTGTTGACGACCGACATGTAAGCGCACCTTGGGGTTGAACGACTGTGGAAATCGCTTCGGGACCCCAAAACGGTGAGTAATAGTCCA
>NW_021314765.1:0-1001 GCF_002162155.2 Triticum dicoccoides | reverse complement strand
AATTTTTGAAGTTTAAATTATATTCTGGAATTTCCTATATTAGAATAACTCCAGAAAATCAATTATTGCGTCAGCCTGACGTCAGTGTGACGTCAGCAGGTCAACGGAACACGTCCGGGTCAAACCTGACAGTGGGTCCCGCATGTCAGGGTGATTAAATTAATTAAAGTTTAATTAAAACTAAACCTGTTTAATTAACAGGGCTGGGCCCCACCTGTCATTGACTCAGGGGAGTCAACCAGGGCCCACCCATGGTCAAACCCGGGTCGGCTGCACCGGCGTTTAGCCGCCGGCGAGCCCGACGCGGCGGCGGAAGTGGTTTTGGCCGTTTCGGCCACCAAATGGGTCGCGGAGACCACCGGAGTGGAGCTGAGGACGAGCCGCAGCTCTTGGTGGAGTCCGTTGGGGTCGGGGTGGCCGGAGTTGGCGCCGGCGATGACTTTGGCGGCCACCGGAGTTCGGGTGAAAGCGAACTCGGCCTAGGGTGTGCGGGGAGGTGCGGGAAGTGCACGGTTGGGCCCAACGCAGCGTGGTGAGTGCGTTGGACACCGCGGGTTGGCCGGAGGATGGCCGGGAGCACGTCGGCGATGAGATCCGCGGCGGTGCGTGCGTGTGATCTTCGTGCGGTGGCTACACGGCTCGGGAATGAGAGAGGGAGGGTCGGAGGGGTAGCTAGGCTCACAACGCTCCCGTAGAGGCCACCGGCGGGGTCGGGGACGAGCTGAGGCGGCGACGGCGTTGAAGGGGATCTCCGGCGACGGCGAGCTCGGGTGAGGTCGGTGCGGTGGTCTCGGGCCGCACGAGCACACGGGGCTCGGCTAGCTCGATGAAGTGGACGGCGGCGGAGCTCCTGGACACGGCGACACGGCGTGGGGTTGACGGAGGGCGTGGCTACGGCGAGGGGGTGGCGGCGATGGCGTCAGCCATGGCGTGGGAGAGCGAGGGAGAGGAGCTGGAGAGGAGAGGGGGTGCCTGGGAGGTTCGGGGGAGAGAGGGAGGCC
>NW_021314764.1:0-2212 GCF_002162155.2 Triticum dicoccoides | reverse complement strand
TTGAAAACTAGAGTCCGCCAATTATTGGATCGAGTATCAAGGCAGTCCAGCCTGCATTCTTGATATTTCTAGAATAATCTAGCTGATCGAAGATGATTGGTTTTGACAACTAGTGGTGAGACCCTTTGGGGATAGGTCGTGTGGTGCGTACCTTTATGGGCACCGCACGTTTTGTTATGTGAAGTAAGTTCACTATTTTTACTTCTTGTGGGATGTTCTTTTGTTTCCTGGTGCTCTGCTTTTGGGGTTCGTCCTCGTCTTCGCTTGGTGTGTCGAGCCCCTTGTGTTCGGCATTGAGTCTGCCGGATTGTTTGAAAACCCAACAATCTCTGTGGGTATGGTTAGCAGGCTTCCCGGGAGTACTGTGTATCTGACATATCCTGTCTAGGATTTTATTTAAGTTGGATGGATCGTCCCTGTTATCTTGGAGGGGCGGTTTTGTCTGATTTTGTCGTGAGCCTTTGAATCCGGCATTGACTGTCGTGCTCTTCGGACTTTTTCCCTTAGTCCGGTGACGGTCCTTGTTGCGTCGCGGTTTTCCGTTTCCATCCCTAGTTTCGGATGTACTTGGGTCGCTGGGGCTGCACCTTGCCAACCAGTTGTCCTCTCCTGCACAAAAGCGGGTCATGAGGCTTGTTAGTGCGGCCATTGTTCTTGGCTTTTCTTGGCCGAGGTGTCTGGCGAGCCATTCGTCTCGGACGTTATGACTGAAAGCTGCTAAGGCTTCGGCGTCCGGATAGTCGACTATCTGATTCTTTTTAGTGAGGAATCTATTCAGAACTGCCGAGCTGATTCTCCGGGCTGTTGAGTTATGTGACTAAGATCGTCTGCATCCAGAGGGCGGACATAGGTCCCTTGAAAATTTGCTCGGAAAGCATCCTCGAGCTCTTCCCAACTTCCAATTGTGTTTTCAGGAAGGCTTTTGAGACAATGCCGGGCTGGCCCTTTAAGCTTAAGGGGTAAATATTTTATGGCGTGGAGATCATCTCCTCTAGCCATGTGTATGTGGAGGATATAATCCTCGATCCAGACTCCAGGATCTGTTGTTCCATCATATGCATCTATGTTTACGGGTTTGAATCCCTCTGGAAATTCATAGTCCAGGACCTCATCAGTGAAACATAGGGGTGTGCGGCGCCCCTGTATTTGGGTGTGCCGAATTCTGATGATGGCTTTATTGCATTGCTTACGAGAGCTTGCTTTCTTGGCCCATAAATGAACCTAACTGGGCCATGATGCGAATCCTTAGGTGGGTCGCATGCCGATTTAAGTGCGGCGCCGCTTGCCGCTTTATGGGGTCGTCTATCTGACTGTGTGGCTTTCTTACTTTTTGAATGCGAGGGCTCTAGGGCCTCTTCATCGAATTCAGGCAGTAGCTTTCTTTTCGGATAGCTTTTAGTGCGGCGACCATCGCCGTATTTATCTGCGGTGTTGATTACTTTGCTCCATCTAATCCGGAGTGCATCTTCCGCTGTTTTTAGCTTCCGCTTCTGCTTTTTCAGGCTACATGCAGTTGCAACGAGCCTCTTGTGGAGATTCTTCTGCTCCATGGGTTTATCCGGTGTGAGGTCGTCCGGAATGCCGTTTTCGCAGGAGGAGGGATGTTCGGTTTCTCTATCCGTGTTGCCCTGTTCGGACGGTTGCTCTAAGGCTTGCTCGTCGTCTACCGGCTCGTCCTGCTCTATGGCTGGGTTTTTATCGAGGCAGGTCTTGGGTCGGCGTTTACGCCGACGCTTTGATTGCTTTTCGGGGGGTCGATCTCCCGTTCCATCCCCTTTTTCCTCGTTGTCGCTTCCTTTAGGGGTATCCACCATGTACACATCGTGAGATGAGGTGGCTGTCCAATGCCCTATGGGCGTTGGATCATCGGTATCTCCTGCATTGTCATCCATGATGTCGATGTCTCCGGAGTCGAAGTTGAGCACGTCGTTTATATTGTCGACAGTGGCTACCAAGTGGGTGGTGGGTGGGCTTTGAATTTCTTCATCGTCCGTATCCCATCCTCGCTGACCACCGTTCGGCCAGGGCTCTCCTGATAAAGAGAGAGACTTGAGAGAATTCAGGATATCGCCAAAAGGCGAGTGCTGAAAGATGTCCGCGGCGGTGAACTCCATTATTGGCGCCCAATCGGATTCGATCGGCAGGGGCGCGGGGGGTTCGGAGTCCGGAGAGGAGTCCAGATCCTCAGAGTCGTGAGTCACGCGGAGTGTGG
>NW_021314763.1:0-2212 GCF_002162155.2 Triticum dicoccoides | reverse complement strand
TTGAAAACTAGAGTCCGCCAATTATTGGATCGAGTATCAAGGCAGTCCAGCCTGCATTCTTGATATTTCTAGAATAATCTAGCTGATCGAAGATGATTGGTTTTGACAACTAGTGGTGAGACCCTTTGGGGATAGGTCGTGTGGTGCGTACCTTTATGGGCACCGCACGTTTTGTTATGTGAAGTAAGTTCACTATTTTTACTTCTTGTGGGATGTTCTTTTGTTTCCTGGTGCTCTGCTTTTGGGGTTCGTCCTCGTCTTCGCTTGGTGTGTCGAGCCCCTTGTGTTCGGCATTGAGTCTGCCGGATTGTTTGAAAACCCAACAATCTCTGTGGGTATGGTTAGCAGGCTTCCCGGGAGTACTGTGTATCTGACATATCCTGTCTAGGATTTTATTTAAGTTGGATGGATCGTCCCTGTTATCTTGGAGGGGCGGTTTTGTCTGATTTTGTCGTGAGCCTTTGAATCCGGCATTGACTGTCGTGCTCTTCGGACTTTTTCCCTTAGTCCGGTGACGGTCCTTGTTGCGTCGCGGTTTTCCGTTTCCATCCCTAGTTTCGGATGTACTTGGGTCGCTGGGGCTGCACCTTGCCAACCAGTTGTCCTCTCCTGCACAAAAGCGGGTCATGAGGCTTGTTAGTGCGGCCATTGTTCTTGGCTTTTCTTGGCCGAGGTGTCTGGCGAGCCATTCGTCTCGGACGTTATGACTGAAAGCTGCTAAGGCTTCGGCGTCCGGATAGTCGACTATCTGATTCTTTTTAGTGAGGAATCTATTCAGAACTGCCGAGCTGATTCTCCGGGCTGTTGAGTTATGTGACTAAGATCGTCTGCATCCAGAGGGCGGACATAGGTCCCTTGAAAATTTGCTCGGAAAGCATCCTCGAGCTCTTCCCAACTTCCAATTGTGTTTTCAGGAAGGCTTTTGAGACAATGCCGGGCTGGCCCTTTAAGCTTAAGGGGTAAATATTTTATGGCGTGGAGATCATCTCCTCTAGCCATGTGTATGTGGAGGATATAATCCTCGATCCAGACTCCAGGATCTGTTGTTCCATCATATGCATCTATGTTTACGGGTTTGAATCCCTCTGGAAATTCATAGTCCAGGACCTCATCAGTGAAACATAGGGGTGTGCGGCGCCCCTGTATTTGGGTGTGCCGAATTCTGATGATGGCTTTATTGCATTGCTTACGAGAGCTTGCTTTCTTGGCCCATAAATGAACCTAACTGGGCCATGATGCGAATCCTTAGGTGGGTCGCATGCCGATTTAAGTGCGGCGCCGCTTGCCGCTTTATGGGGTCGTCTATCTGACTGTGTGGCTTTCTTACTTTTTGAATGCGAGGGCTCTAGGGCCTCTTCATCGAATTCAGGCAGTAGCTTTCTTTTCGGATAGCTTTTAGTGCGGCGACCATCGCCGTATTTATCTGCGGTGTTGATTACATTGCTCCATCTAATCCGGAGTGCATCTTCCGCTGTTTTTAGCTTCCGCTTCTGCTTTTTCAGGCTACATGCAGTTGCAACGAGCCTCTTGTGGAGATTCTTCTGCTCCATGGGTTTATCCGGTGTGAGGTCGTCCGGAATGCCGTTTTCGCAGGAGGAGGGATGTTCGGTTTCTCTATCCGTGTTGCCCTGTTCGGACGGTTGCTCTAAGGCTTGCTCGTCGTCTACCGGCTCGTCCTGCTCTATGGCTGGGTTTTTATCGAGGCAGGTCTTGGGTCGGCGTTTACGCCGATGCTTTGATTGCTTTTCGGGGGGTCGATCTCCCGTTCCATCCCCTTTTTCCTCGTTGTCGCTTCCTTTAGGGGTATCCACCATGTACACATCGTGAGATGAGGTGGCTGTCCAATGCCCTATGGGCGTTGGATCATCGGTATCTCCTGCATTGTCATCCATGATGTCGATGTCTCCGGAGTCGAAGTTGAGCACGTCGTTTATATTGTCGACAGTGGCTACCAAGTGGGTGGTGGGTGGGCTTTGAATTTCTTCATCGTCCGTATCCCATCCTCGCTGACCACCGTTCGGCCAGGGCTCTCCTGATAAAGAGAGAGACTTGAGAGAATTCAGGATATCGCCAAAAGGCGAGTGCTGAAAGATGTCCGCGGCGGTGAACTCCATTATTGGCGCCCAATCGGATTCGATCGGCAGGGGCGCGGGGGGTTCGGAGTCCGGAGAGGAGTCCAGATCCTCAGAGTCGTGAGTCACGCGGAGTGTGG
>NW_021314762.1:0-1255 GCF_002162155.2 Triticum dicoccoides | reverse complement strand
GAACCGCAGGGTGCATTTATGTGTCGGTCATCAACACTCGCAGTTTTGGCCGATTCTGGCCCGTTTCCTGGACTATTACTCGGTTTTTGGGTCCAAGCATGATTTCCATGATTTAGGAACCCCGTGGTGCGTTTACGTGTCGGTCAATGACACTCACAATTTTGGCCAATTTCTGGTCTGTTTTGTGTACTATTACTCACCGTTTTGGCGTCCCAGAGCGATTTCCATTATTTACAATCCCCGGGTGCGTTTGCGTTTTTGTCGTCAACACTCACAGTTTTGGCCAATTCTGACGCGATTCGTGGACTATTACTCATCATTTAGGGGTCCCGAAGCGACTCCATAGTGGTTTAACCCTAAGGTCCGTTTACGTGTCGGTCATCAACACTCGCAGTTTTGGCCGATTCTGGCCCGTTTCATGGACTATTACTCACTGTTTTGGGGCCCCAAAGTGATTTTCACGGTTGTTTCACCCCATGGTGTGCTTACGTGTCGATCATCAACAAGCGCATTTTGGGACGATTTTGGCCCATTTCTTGCATTATTACTTAGTTTTGGGGTCCTGGAGTGATTTCCACGATTGACGAACTCCACGGTGCGTTTAAGTGTCGGTCATAAACACTCACAATTTTGGCCAATTCTCGTCCGTTTCGTGCACTATTACTCACCGTTTCGGCGTCCCAGAGAGATTTCCTCGATTGACAATCCCCGGAGTGCGTTTGCGTGTCTGTCGTCAAGACTCACAGTTTTGGCCAATTCTTACGTGATTCGTGGGCTATTATTCACCATTTAGGGCTCCCCAAGCGATTTCCATAGTTGTTGAACCCCAAGGTGCGTTTAGGTGTCGGTCATCAACACTCATTATTTTGGGGCCCCGGTGTGATTTCCACGATTAACGATCCCCGGGGTTCGTTTACATGTCGGTCATCAATACTAGTAGTTTTGGCCAATTCTGGCCCGTTTCGTGGACAATTACTCACTGTTTTGGGGCCCCGGAATGATTTCCACGATTAACGAACCCCCGGGTGCGCTTACGTGTCGGTTATGAACACTCACAGTTTTGGCCAATTCTAACGCGTTTTGTGGACTTTTAGTCACCGTTTTCTGGGCCTGAAGTGATTTCCATAGTTGATGAACCCCAAGGCGCACTTACGTGTTAGTCATCAACACCCACAGTTTTGGCTGATTCTGGCCTGTTTCATGGACTATTACTCACTGTTTTGGGGCCCCGGAGTGATTTCCACGGTTAACGAAC
>NW_021314761.1:0-3492 GCF_002162155.2 Triticum dicoccoides | reverse complement strand
CCGTTTTGGCCTTCAGGACATTCATTGGCATAATATCCGGTCTTGGAACACTTGAAACAGGTGACTTGACTCAGATCTCTCTTGGCTGGGGTTGATGGGGTGTTGCGGTTCTGTCCATTGCTTCCTCCATTCCCGTTACTATTCTTGGTGCCATTGTGATTGTGCAAGCTACCTACTCCATGGGTATGCTGAAAATGTCCTTCCGGTCTAGGGGTAAAGCGTGGCTTCTGCTGAGCTCCTGAATTATACTTTCCTTGTCCATACTTCCTCTTGCGGTTCTCAATTTGCTGTTGCTTCTCTTCAATCATAAGAGCACGGTCTACCAACTCCTGGTAGTTGTTGAAGGTGGCTACCATCAACTGCATACTCAACTCATCATTCAGTCCTTCCAGGAATTTCTCCTGCTTAGCTGCATCCGTAGCAACGTCATCTGGGGCATAACGTGCTAGCTTACTAAACTCCTCCACATACTGGCCAACTGTCCGTCCTCCTTGGCGCAAGTTACGAAACTCACGCTTCTTCATGGCCATTGCTCCTGCTGAAACATGGGCAGTACGAAAAGCCTGCTGAAACTGGTCCCATGTGACAGTGTCGACTGGGAAGGTGGCTGTGAAATTCTCCCACCAGGATGTTGCGGGTCCTTCTAACTGATGTGCGGCAAACTTCACCTTCTCCGCATCTGTGCATCCTGCTGTGGTCAACTCCCTAGCTGTCTTGCGGAGCCAATCATCTGCTACTATCGGCTCGGTGCTACTGGAAAACACCAGCGGATTCAGCCTAAGAAAACGGGCTAAGTGGTCAACAGGTGGTGGTGGTGGGTTGTTGTTGTTGTTCCCCTGATTCTGATTCTGAACTAGCAACTGCATCAAGGTGTTCTGCTGCTGGATCAACTGGGTGAGCTCCAGCGGAAAGGCAAATCCAGAGTCACGTCTTGGAGGCATCTGAGGGTTTAGAAAAGATGAGATATAAGAATAGAGGGGGTCTAAAGAGAAAACACTACCCATATGCACATGAGGCAAAAGCAAACAATTCACTTCATTCAATCAAACAAAGGCATACAATCAATCTATCTATCGCAACTAGTGCTCGGACTACTATATTTACATGGTGGACTACTACTACTGGTGAGGTGGTCTACTAGAAACATTCTACGGTTGTAGACTCCATGATATCGGCTCCAGCTTCATCAATATAATCATCATCGCTACTATCTGCTTCCGAGTCGGTGCCGTCGATGATGATGTAGTCTTCCGGGCTAATCTCCTTGGGTTCTTCGTCTTCATCTACTGGTGTCGGGCCTCCAATAAATATTCCAATCTTCTTGATCAGGTCGTCATTCTTCTCCACCAATACTTCAATTTCTTCTTCATAATCTTCACGTGTAGCCTTGAGTTCTTCCTCCAGTTCCTTGATTCTAGTCTTAGTCTTCTTTAGATCTATCATGTCGGCGCACATCTGATTCTCCTATCGTCGAGTGTGATGGTTTAACTCCTGGATAAAAGCTGCAATTGATCTATCTTTCCTGGTGCTGATCATCTCCCAGTGTTCATCTCGGCGCCCACAAATCTAGTAGATAGTATCCTTGAGATCCTTGCGGTAGACTTCTCCAATGCGTCCCATGGCGATGTGAGCTGCCATACTCTTTCCTAGACTCCAAGTTGGTGCATCAAAACAAAACTCTATGGGCTCAGTGACTGGCATGAACGTCCTTCCTGGAACTTGAACTTGAATCATCCAGCGCTCTTCTTCAGGTAAAGTGGCGTTGTAGGTTCCCGTGAAGCTTAGTACTCCTATGTTCAAGTATCTAGTGACTTCCTTCAAGTGGCGTCCAAAGGGTGTATTTTCATCTGGTTGTGCGAACTTGTTCCTTGCATCCGCCATCCTAAAGAGTAGAAAAGATGAGAAGTCAGAAGAGAAGAGAGTGGGTAGTGATCTAGGTCTCTTAGCTTAGTGGTCGTGTCCTACAGTCAGCGTGTGCTCTGATACCATCTCTGTAGCGACCAGACCTCAAACAGTCTGATCTCTGTGCTCCGGTGTCATCCCTGGATCAGTAATGCTGACACCACACAGTACTCGAAGGATTTATAGCAGAGTAGCAATCACACACTTATTACATCGAGTGTCTCAAAAGAGAACTTATTACAATAAATATGGCTTAAGGCCATCTAATATTGATAACAACGGAAGGCTTGGAAGATAAGTGGGTCCATCAACTCCAACGGCATCACTGAGTATAGAACTACGACCTAAAAAACTCCTTATTCGTCGTCTGAAAAGTCTGCAACATTAACGTTGCAGCCCGAGAACGGGTCAGCACATGGAATATGCTAGCAAGCTAACACATAGGGAGTAATGGAATGAAACAACTATACTATATGCATATTTGGCTGGTGGAAAGCTCTACGGTTATAGTTTTTGTGTAAAGCCAATTTTTCCCTACTTCAAAGGAATAAATTTAATTATTATCATGGTTGTTGTTAAACATTGAGAATGGTTGACAGCATTCTCAATCCCAATTAAGCATCATCATTTAACAAACCCAACAAAATTAACTTTAGAGTAACATGCTGAGATTCACATGATAATCCAGGTACTAGATACTCAAGATGTCCATAACCAGGTACACGGCTAACCATGATTAGTTTATTACACTCTGCAGAGGTTTGCGCACTTTTCCCCACAAGACTCGATCGCCTCCATTGGATTTCTCGCACTACATGGTGTTTGAGAAACGGATGACCGAGACACAGTCTTTCAGAAATGCTAGCACCTTACGATGGATAGATCGGTACACCTACTTTCCCCTACATCTGCTAGTCTACCCTGTAAGAGTTCGCACGACTTAATCAACTATGCCAGAGCCCATAATGGCTTGTGGCTGCACACGGAAGTTTCTAGTATGAATAATCTCATGATCCCTTTGAGCCTGGGTGGCGGTCCAAAAGAAAACAGGCAAGTCCTGGAATACCCAGGTGCCTCAATCCACCCAGATGAGTGTTTAGGTTGCCACCTTAGATAAACCATTAATTAACAATCTCACATCTGTCATGGATATCACTCACCCAATCCACGTCTACTAGCATAGCATGGCATAATAAGCAAACGTAGAAATAACTCCCAAAGGTTTGATAATAAACAGGTAATAGGTACTACCTCATCTACTTCACATCCCACAATTTAATTAGATCCTAATCATGCAATATGTGAGGATCGATCTAATGCAATAAAACTGGGTTGTAGAAAAAAGGTATGATCAAAGTGTTACTTGCCTTGCTGATGATCCGCGAGACCTAGAGATTCAAAGTAACAGGCGGCGCACTTCGGGTATTCTATCGCAGACAAACAAACAAGCATACAATAAGTACTCATCTAATGCACAGGTAAAACTCAAATAGAAGATCTAACCAGAAAGTTCAACTTAAGAACCCTGGTCTGCAAAAAGAATCAAATCGAACGTAGCAAAAGAAATCAAACGGCGAAAGAAATCAACTT
>NW_021314760.1:0-1194 GCF_002162155.2 Triticum dicoccoides | reverse complement strand
CTTTATACCGGTATGACCTAAACGACAGTGCCACAAATAAGTTGCACTTTCATTATCAACTCTGCATCTTTTGGTTTCAACATTATGAATATGTGTATTACTACTATCGAGATTTAATAAGAATAGACCACTCTTCAAGGGTGCATGACCATAAAAGATATTACTCATATAAATAGAACAACCATTATTCTCTGATTTAAATGAATAACCGTCTCGCATTAAACAAGATCCAGATATAATGTTCATGCTCAACGCTGGCACCAAATAACAATTACTTAGGTCTAATATTAATCCCGAAGGTAGATGTAGAGGTAGCGTGCCGACTGCGATCACATCGACTTTGGAACCGTTTCCCACGCGCATCGTCACCTCGTCCTTAGCCAATCTTCGCTTAATCCGTAGCCCCTGTTTCGAATTGCAAATATTAGCAACAGAACCAGTATCAAATACCCAGGTGCTACTGCGAGCATTAGTAAGGTACACATCAATAACATGTATATCACATATACCTTTGTTCAACTTGCCATCCTTCTTATCCGCCAAATACTTGGGGCAGTTCCGCTTCCAGTGACCAGTCTGCTTGCAGTAGAAGCACTCAGTTTAAGGCTTAGGTCCAGACTTGGGTTTCTTCTCTTGAGCAGCAACTGGCTTGCTGTTCTTCTTGAAGTTCCCTTTCTTCTTTCCTTTGCCCTTTTTCTTGAAACTAGTGGTTTTGTTAACCATCAACACTTGATGCTCCTTTTTGATTTCTACCTCCACAGCTTTCAGCATTGCGAAGAGCTCGGGAATAGTCTTGTTCATCCCTTGCATATTATAGTTCATCACGAAGCTCTTGTAGCTTGGTGGCAGTGATTGGAGAATTCTGTCAATGACGCAATCATCCGGAAGATTAACTCCCAATTGAATCAAGTGATTATTATACCCAGACATTTTGAGTATATGCTCACTGACAGAACTGTTCTCCTCCATCTTGCAGCTATAGAACTTATTGGAGACTTCATATCTCTCAATTCGGGCATTTGCTTGAAATATTAACTTCAACTCCTGGAACATCTCATATGCTCCATGACGTTCAAAACGTCGTTGAAGTCCCGATTCTAAGCCGTAAAGCATGGCACACTGAACTATCGAGTAGTCATCAGCTTTGCTCTGCCAGACGTTCACAACATCTGGTGTTGCTCCAGCAGCAGGCCT
>NW_021314759.1:0-992 GCF_002162155.2 Triticum dicoccoides | reverse complement strand
CGGCGTCCGGGCCACCGGCGACGAGGGCGGCGGGGCGATGGCGAGTCGGCCTGGCCACCGGAGTCGGTCGGGCGAGGTCAACGGCGAGCGCCCCCTCTTCCTCCTCCTTCTCCGTGGGGAAAGCGGCGGGGCGGCGGCGTCGGGAGAGGAGAGGGCGGCGTCGCGGCGTCTCACGGCGTCGGGGCGGCGTCGCGGCGTCAGGGCGGCGTCGAGGCGGCGGGGCAGCGGCGTCGGGAGAGGAGAGGAGAGGGGAGGGGAAGGGGATCGAGGGCGAGGGCGAGAAGGGGATCGAGGGCCGGGGAGGAAAAATATGGATGGGGGCACAATACTAATGGCGCACCACCCCCCGGTGCGCCATAAGTATATCCACACTAATGGCGCACCTCACCCTGGTGCGCCATTAGTACTTTTTTTTTATTTCTGCTCGAGCCAACAGGTTATCTCCCACCTGACCTGATCCACACCAAGTCCCCTCTACTAGCTCGATTGGTCAGTAGCCAGTTCTCACACTAGGAGGTCCTGGGTTCGAATCCCAGGCTCCACAAAATTTTTTTTATCATTTAAAAAGCTGTTTGATACTTATTTATGTTTAAATATGTTCAAACTTGTTTAAATAATAACAGTAATATTTTTTTATAAGACAGTAGCATTTAAAAAGCTGTTTGATACTTATTTTTTTTATAAGACGGTGCGCGGGGTGCGGGGGGTCGGCGGCGGCGGTTGGGTAGGGGAATCGAGGGTGCGGTGGGTCGGCGGCGGCGGCCGGTGGACTTGGGGGGTGCTCGGCGCCGAGGGGGACCGGATCTGGCGAGGTGGGATAGCGGTCGAGATGGAGGGGGATCGAGGTGGGCTCCACAAATTTTTTTTAGCATTTAAAAAGCTGTTTGATACTTATTTGTGTTTAAATATGTTCAAACTTGTTTAAATAATAACAGTAATATTTTTTTTATAAGACAGTAGCATTTAAAAAGCTGTTTGATACTAATTTTTTT
>NW_021314758.1:0-677 GCF_002162155.2 Triticum dicoccoides | reverse complement strand
CCTCCCCCGCTCCACCGGCATTACTGTTTGATGATATTTTTTAAAAAAATATTACTGTCTTATAAAAAAAATTATTGTCTTATAAAAAAAATATTACTGTCTTATAAAAAAAATTACTGTTATGATTTAAACAAGTTTGAACATATTTAAAAACAAATAAGTATCAAACAGCATTTTAAAATGCATAAAAAAAATTTGTGGAGCCTAGGAATCGAACCCAGGACCTCCTGGTGTGAGAACTGGCACCTGACCAGTTGAGCTAGTAGAGGGGAGTTGATGTGGATGAGGTCACGTGGGTGATAACCTGTTGGCTCGAGCGGAAATAAAAAAAATACTAATGGCGCACCAGGCCGAGGTGCGCCATTAGCATGTATATACTTATGGCGCACCGAGGGGTGGTGCGCCATTAGTATTGTGCCCCCCTACTTCGTACCCATCCCCTCTCTCTCCCTCGCCCGAGCCCGAGCCCTCGATCCCCTCTCTCTCCCTCGCCCGAGCCCTCGCCCTCGATCCCCTTCCCCTCTCCTCTCCCTCGCCCGAGCCCTCGCCCTCGATCCCCTTCCCCTCTCCTCTCCCGACGCTGCCGCCCCGCCGCCCCGCCGCCCTCGACGCCGGCCAGATCCGCCGCCACCTCTGCTCGAGCTGCTCCCATCGACCACGCCGCTGCTCGCGTGCTT
>NW_021314757.1:0-1493 GCF_002162155.2 Triticum dicoccoides | reverse complement strand
CTCACAGGACAGCGGTCAAAGTTATCCTTAGTAACTAGTGGACTAAGGAATTTTCTCGATTATGGAGGTGGTAAAAGAGTTCGTCATAAAGGGTTATGTCGATGCAAGCTTGACACCTATCCGGATAGCTCTGAGTAGAGAGACTGGATACATATAATGGAGCAATAATTTAGAATAGCTCCAAGTAGAACAGTTATTTGGAATAGCTCCAAATAGAGCGTGGTAGCTGCATCTAGGAGATGACATAGAGATTTGTAAAGCACACACGGATCTGAAAGGTTCAGACCCGTTGACTAAAACCTCTCTCACAAGCAACATGATCAAACCTAAAACTCATTGAGTATTAATCACATAGTGATGTGAACTAGACTACTGATTCTAGTAAACTCTTGGGTATTAGTCACATGGCGATGTGACCTGTGAGTGTTAATCACATGGCGATGTGAACTAGATTATTGACTCTAGTGCAAGTGGGAGACTGTTGGAAATATGCCCTAGAGGCAATAATAAAAGTGTTATTATTATATTTCTCTGTTCATGATAATAGTCTTTTATTCATGCTATAATTGTATTATCCGAAATCGTAATACATGTGTGAATACATAGACCACAATATGTCCCTAGTGAGCCTCTAGTTGACTAGCTCGTTGTGATCAACAGATAGTCATGGTTTCCTGTCTATGGACATTGGATGTCGTTGATAACGGGATCACATCATTAGGAGAATGATGTGATGGACAAGACCCAATCCTAAGCATAGCACAAAGATCGTGTAGTTCGTTTGCTAGAGCTTTGCCAATGTCAAGTATCTCTTCCTTTGACCATGAGATCGTGTAACTCCTGGATACCATAGGAGTGCTTTGGGTGTATCAAACGTCACAACGTAACTGGGTGACTATAAAGGTGCACTACAGGTATCTCCGAAAGTATCTATTGTTTTATGCGGATCGAGACTGGGATTTGTCACTCCGTGTAAACGGAGAGGTATCTCTGGGCCCACTCGGTACGACATCATCATATGCGCAATGTGACCAAGGAGTTGATCACGGGATGATGTGTTACGGAACGAGTAAAGTGACTTGCCGGTAACGAGATTGAACAAGGTATTGGATACCGACGATCGAATCTCGGGCAAGTAACATACCGATAGACAAAGGGAATTGTATACGGGCTCGATTGAGTCCTTGACATCGTGGTTCATCCGATGAGATCATCGTGGAACATGTGGGAGCCAACATGGGTATCCAGATCCCGCTGTTGGTTATTGACCGGAGAACGTCTCGGTCATGTCTGCATGTCTCCCGAACCCGTAGGGTCTACACACTTAAGGTTCGATGACGCTAGGGTTATAAAGGAAGTTTGTATGTGGTTACCGAATGTTGTTCGGAGTCCCGGATGAGATCCCGGACGTCACGAGGAGTTCCGGAATGGTCCGGAGGTAAAGATTTATATATAGGAAGTCCTGTTTCGGCCATCGGGACAAGTTTCGGGGT
>NW_021314756.1:0-2458 GCF_002162155.2 Triticum dicoccoides | reverse complement strand
GTCTTCACCTCCATCCAAAAAGGAAAAAAAATTAAAAATAATCCACACCTTCATCTAAAAAAATTCTAATTTTTTTCTTACCACGGCCAACCAGCTTGCGCCACGTGGCATAGCTGGTTGGCCGCCCGTCATGCGTAGCTTAATGAGTTTAAGGCTAGTCATAGTGGGAGTAACTTAGGTAGTAACATAGCGCATCTCGAGAATTTTTTGCTTATGTGGCAAGTAGTTAATGAGAAGTAGTAACATAAGGCCCCTCCCAATGCTCCACCTTGTACAGGTGCTAAGCCTTCCACGTAGGCAAAAAATCTGATGTGGCATATTATTAAGAGGAGAGAGATGAGTGTTGTGACCCCAGAAAGAAACAATGCTAAGCGCGTGAACCTAGGCAAAACATTTAAAGGAAAGAAACCCACCAATACATGAAGAGCTTTAGTTGCTAAATCATTAAATGAAACAAGCTTAGCAACCATAAACTAAGCACCTATGCATTGGGGAGTATAGTTGCTAAGCTATTTAATGTGCTTAGCACCTCATCTAAGCACTCATGCATTGGGAGCAGCCTAATATGTTACTGTAACATAGCGCTTTTCAAGACAACATGAGTCTACAAGCTATTAAATGAGGCCACATATAACACTAGTACTATGTTACTTTGCACTATGAAGGTAGTAACTTAGACTAGTGTCATGCATATGACACTAGTCTAAGTTACTCCTCACTATGACCAGCCTAATAGATCTAGATGAAGAGAAGAATAAAGGTGTATTAGGGAAAACCAGTGGTGGATGGTCTGTTTTGTTTACGGTGACACTAGAAACGACCAACCAAGCACGCGGTTGGAGTCCGCCGGTTTTATTTCTACGGGGGTATATTTTACAGGTGTAATCAGCTGAAAAACGACATTCCAATCGGGCCCCAAAAGTGCACGAATTGACCATGGCCGATGAGATGTGTGCATGTTAGCTGGCCTAGCCTCCGTTAGCATAATCTTGATTGGTTAATCAGCTTTGTATTTGAGAAAGTACACATGTTGCCAAGTCATGCCATAATTGGAAGTGGCCTTGTGCACAACCAAACAAGCCAGTGTACTATGGGCGTGTTTGGATGCTCGGCTCGCACCTGGCTCGCATCCACTGTGCAAATTCTTGGATGTTTGGTAGACTGCACCTTCGACTGGGCCTGGCCCGACCCATGCAAAATAGAGCCCTCAGCCGGTCGAGGTGAAACGCAGGAATCGGGCGTTTCCCTAAGTCAGCCCTGTGCCTGCACCCGCGTCCACACTTAAAACGAAACGGTATCCATGGTTGCCTTTGATATTTATCGAAATTACTACAGATTTGCCACCGCACCTTCCCGTATCAGGGCTCCTTTGATTCAAAGGAATTGCATAGGATTTTTGGAGGATTTGAACCCTTAGAAATTTTTCCTGTGATGCTCGTTTGATTCGTAGGATTGGCATCCTTAGGAATTTTTCCATAGGATCCATTTGTACTACATTTTGGAGGAAAATTTTCATCCACTCAAACCTCTTTGTAGAATTCCTTTGTTTTTCCCGCGCTATCAAACATTCTTTCAAATCCTGTAGGACACTATGGGACATGACATCCTATTTCTGCATTTTTCCTATTCCTTCATTTTGACAATCCTGCGAATCAAAGAGGCCCTCAGTCTTTCTTTTTTCTCTCCCCCACCGAACCAGATCGGATCGAGCACATCCACACACCGCCGCCGCCGCCAATCGAGCTCCTTCTTTGGCCACTGGACCCGGCTCTCTAGTTTGCTGCGACCCCTCCTGCCGGCCACCCGTCCGCGCTCAATCCCCACCGCTGGACGTGTGCTCAACAGGAGCGGGGCGGAGGGAGAGGTGCGCCGTTGCCTTCTCGACCGGACCGCCGGGCGTCACGGCGGCATCATGGAGTACGCGCGCTGGAGCTCACGGGATGACGCTCAGCCGGCAAGATGTAATCTTTTGTCGCTCCCTCAGGTCAACCGCGTTTGTCTCAAAGTCGCTGGCACGTACGTCCTCCAACTGCTATGGCCACCACGACAACGCTGACGTCCAGCACAGGGGGTCTTGGCTTGCAACTTGTTTAATCAACGAAGAGCAGCAGGTCTAGTCCACGAAGAAGCAGCAGCTCTAATCCAGCCTACCAAACAACGTAGGTTGCATACAGTGTCTCTCCTGCACACAATCCCTACAGTCCTCATACATCTTAGTTCATCCTTGCATCTGCTCCACCAGGCCAGGCTCAGCCAGTATCCTCCATGCGATGCAGGGCAGAGCTACCCAGGCAACCAAACACGCCCTATGTAGCCGCCTCTTTGGCTTCTCCGAAATAGAACAATTCATTTTTATGAAAATTAATTTTCAGACTTAAGATTTGCTCAAAAGCTAAAAGCGATAGTTTCATATTTCTAAGATTTCTAGCCTTAGGGCGGACAACCGGGGAGGGGGGAA
>NW_021314755.1:0-1323 GCF_002162155.2 Triticum dicoccoides | reverse complement strand
GAGTACTCATCCAAAGTACTCGCAAGCAAGAAGCTACACTACATATGCATGGGTATATGTGTAAAGGGGCCATATCAGTGGACTGAACTGCAGAATGCCAGAATAAGAGGGGGATAGCTAATCCTGTCGAAGACTACGCTTCTGGCAGCCTTCGTCTTGCAGCATGTAGAAGAGTGTAGATTGAAGTCCTCCAAGTAGCATCTCCAAGTAGCATATCCAGGTAGCATCTCCAAGCGCATCTCCAGTCGCATCGCATAGCATAATCCTACCCGGCGATCCTCTCCTCGTCGCCCTGCGGAAAAGCGATCACCGGGTTGTCTGTGGAACTTGGAAGGGTGTGTTTTATTAAGTATCCGGTTCTAGTTGTCATAAGGTCAAGGTACAACTCCAAGTCGTCCTGTTACCGAAGATCACGGCTATTCGAATAGATTAACTTCCCTGCAGGGGTGCACCACATTCCCCAACACGCTCGATCCCATTTGGCCGAACACACTTTCCTGGGTCATGCCCGGCCGCGGAAGATCAACACGTCGCAGCCCCACCTAGGCTCAACAGAGAGGCCAGCACGCCGGTCTAAACCTAAGCGCACAGGGGTCTGGGCCCATCGCCCATAGCACACCTGCACGTTGCGTACGCGGCCGAAGCAGAACTAGCCCCCTTAATACAAGAGCAGGCTTACGTTCCAATCCGGCGCGCGCCGCTCCGTCGCTGACGTCTGAAGGGCTTCGGCTGATACCACGACGTCGGGATACCCATAACTACTCCCGCGTAGATGGTTAGTGCGTATAGGCTCGTAGCCGACTCAGATCAAATACCAAGACCTCGTTAAGCGTGTTAAGTATCCGCGAATGCCGAACAGGGCCAGGCCCACCTGTCTCCTAGGTGGTCTCAACCTGCCCTGCCGCTCCGCCACAAAGTAACAGTCGGGGGCCGTCGGGAACTCAGGCCCACCACTACCTGGATGGAGCCACCTGCCCCTTCAGCCCCCATCGTCAGAATCACTTGCGGGTACTCAATGAGCTGACCCGACTTTAGTCACCATCTGTATAGTATGTATGTATGTATAGTATATACCCGTGATCACCTCCCAAGTGATCACGGCCCGATAGTATAGCAAGGCAGACTGACAAGAATGTAGGGCCAATGATGATAAACTAGCATCCTATACTAAGCATTTAGGATTGCAGGTAAGGTATCAACAGATGTAGCGACAATGTCAGGCTATGCATCAGAATAGGATTAACGAAAGCAGTAACATGCTACACTACTCTAATGCAAGCAGTATAGAGAAGAATAGGCGATATCTGGTGATCAAGGGGGGGG
>NW_021314754.1:0-796 GCF_002162155.2 Triticum dicoccoides | reverse complement strand
GCCGCCGCCCTTCTTCTCCTCCTCCGGCCGCTGCCCCGCCGCCGTTCGTCGCCTCGCCGGGCCGCCGCACCCGACTCCGCCGCCGGCCCCGCGCCTCCCCGGCCGGAGCAGCCGCCGCCGCCTCGCCATCCCCGGCGGCGCGCCGCCCGCCTCCACGCCGGCGCCGCCCCGGCAACCTCGCCGCCGCCCTCCGGTCCCCTCATCGCCGGCCGCTGCCTCCTTCCCCGTCGTCGCCGGTGAACAGTACCGCCGCCGCCTCGGAGTCCGTGCCCGATCCAGATCTGGATCTGGGATTTTTCGGTTGACCTCTCTCCCCCGAAACCCTAATTTCCGTGCTATCTTTGACTGCTTGTATCTCCGCAACCGTAGATCCGTTTTGGACATATGATATATCAAAATCTTCGCCTCGACATGTACATCATTTCATTCCATTGCATCATTTGCATTTGAGGTCATCTTGATACCCAAAATGCTGTTAGAAGGAGGCTTCGTGAGTTAAATTGCAGAACCGTTAGTTCATCATGCACTTTTGTCATTTTTGCTATGTTTAATCCGTGCATGATATGCCTGTGCCCCTTTGGGATGTATTGTGAAGCATTTTGTCTTCTTTCCAGAGGTGCCACCCATGCATTTTTAGGATGTGTGTGTTGTCTTGTGCAAGCTTGCGAAGAGAGGTACCTGAGATTGCAGATTTCAGGGACTTAGTGATTTTCACTAAGTCTGGGATATTTTAGTTCATGATGCTATATGTCCAGCTTGTTTCCTAGTGATCCGTGCCTCTTTTGAGGATGATCAG
>NW_021314753.1:0-2244 GCF_002162155.2 Triticum dicoccoides | reverse complement strand
CCTTTGATCTCTCTGGGTTGAGACGCCTTCATTGACCTTGGAGAGCCAGTCCCAGACCAGCTTGGATGTCTTCAAAGCACTCACACGGCCATACTGTCCTTTTGTCAGATGACCACAGATGATATTTTTGGCAGTAGAGTCCAGTTGAGTGAACTTCTTGACATCAGCAGTAGTGACACGTTCTCCAGCCTTGGGAACGCTGTTCTCGACGACATACCATAGGTCGACGTCAATGGCTTCAAGATGCATGCGCATCTTATTCTTCCAGTAGGGATATTCAGTTCCATCGAAGACGGGGCACGCAGCGGAGACTTTGATTATCCCTGCAGTCGACATAGCTAAAACTCCAGGTGGTTAAACCTAATCACACAGAACAAGGGAGCACCTTGCTCTGATACCAATTGAAAGTGCGTTATATCGACTAGAGGGGGGGTGAATAGGCGATTTTTATGAAAGTCTTCAAAACGTGGGAGTTATGAAGACAAACAACGAAGATTATGCCTATTACTATGCAGCGGAAGTTAGATTACACTAGGCCAGCCATGGTCATGTGTTCAATAGAGTGAAAGCACAATGACAAACAACTGCAGTGTAATAAGGATCAGGTAGGAAGAAGTTATGTAGCCAAACAGATCATACATTCACGTTGTGAAGACAAAAGATAAAGCAAGCATGCAATGGCTTCACAATGTGTAACAGTAAGAAAAGGAAGTGAAGATGAAACCAGTGACTCGTTGAAGACAATGATATGTTGGACCAGTTCTAGTTGCTGTGACAACTGTACGTCTGGTTGGAGTGGCTAGGTATTTAAACCTTAGGACACACAGTCCCGGACACCCAGTCCTGAACACACAGTTCAGGACACCAAGTCCTCACCGTATTCTCCTTGAGCTAAGGTCACTTAGTCCTCGCCCAATCACTCTGGTAAGTCTTCAAGGTAGACTCCCAAACCTTCACAAACTTCGTTCACTGGCAATCCACAATGTCTCTTGGATGCTCTGAACGCGACGCCTAACCGTCTGGAGGATTCACAGTCCTCAAGTGTAATAAGTCTTCAGATCACACAGACAAGAAGACCTAAGTGATGCCCAATTTGCTCTGGCTCTGGGTGGTTAGGGCTTTTCTCCTCACTAGGAATTTTCTCTCAAAGGCTTCGAGGTGGGTTGCTCTCAAACGACAAAAGCCGTGCACTGAAATCTGAGCAGCCAACCGTTTATGGTTGTGGGGGTGGGCTATTTATAGCCACTTGGCAACCCGACCTGATTTGTCCGAAATGACCCTGGGTCACTAAGGAACTGACACGTGTCTCAACGGTCAGATTTCGAACTCTCATGGCAACTTTACTTGGGCTACAAGCAAAGCTGACTTGTCCGGCTCTGGACAAGATTCGCTCTCATTGTCTTCGCTCAAGACATAGGTTTTTGATTTAGGCATCACTTTAGTCATTCTGACTGGTTCTCCTGGACCCCACTTAACAGTATGGTGGTTCCTATGACTCAACATAAAAGAAAAGGAACTACGAAAGATCTAAGTCTTCGAGCTCCATAGGCTTCATAACGTGTCTTCTTTTGTCATAGTCTTCAATGTGAATATCTTCATATACCACCTTTGTCTTCAATGTCTTCATACATTTTTAGGGGTCATCTCTGGTAGTAAAACCGAATCAATGAGGGACTTCTACCTGTGTTTTCCTGCAATTCTCACAAACACATTAGTCCCTCAACTAGGTTTGTCGTCAATACTCCAAAACCAACTAGGGGTGGCACTAGATGCACTTACAGTTATTTCTATTTCCGTTTATTTACTTTGCATCTTTATTTATCTTTATGGTAAAAATACCAAAAATATTATCTTATCATATCTATCAGATGTCACTCTCGTAAGTGACCGTGAAGGGATTGGCAACCCCTTTATCGCGTTGGTTGCGAGGTTCTTATTTGTTTGTGTAGGTGCGTGGGACTCGAGCGTGATCTCCTACTGGATTGATACCTTGGTTCTAAAATACTGAGGGAAATACTTACGCTACTTTGATGCATCACCCTTTCCTCTTCAAGGGAAAACCAACGCAGTGCTCAAGAGGTAGCAAGGAACCGTACACGGACGCATCCGTCTCCAGGATTTTTCGCCAAGTACCTCTACCGCCGTCTTCGAAATCCCAAGAACGCCAAGTACCTCGACATCCGGTGCCTAGAACGACTACCGAAGGCGAAGACCCATGAACCAAAAACGTCAAGTTTGACTACC
>NW_021314752.1:0-1085 GCF_002162155.2 Triticum dicoccoides | reverse complement strand
AAAGACATCCGGGAAGTCACGGACTACCGGAACGTCCTCAAGGTCTGGCAAAGGGCTGGCGTTAAGAGAATATAATTGTCGCTTGGCTATTCGGGTCAAGACATTGACTATCTTTCCCGAAGGATGGGTGAGTTGAACAGTCCTAGAGAAGCAATCGATTTGGGCATGATGAGCCGACATCCAGTCCATACCCAGAATGATATTAATATCTGAAGATTTAAGGGCTATCAAAGACGCGAGGAAAACAAGTCTGTCGACTTGGATTTCATTTCCATAACTTACCCTAGAGGTCTGCCATCTAGAACCAGGGGTAGAAATTTCCATAGTGGATGGCATGTCACAGAATGCAACGTTATGCAAACGAGCATAACTTTCGGATATAAAAGAATGAGAGGCTCCTGTATCGAAAAGAACAGATGTCGGGTGGCAGTTAACAAGAAGCGTACCGAGAACGACGTTGGGATCCTCTTGAGCTTCTTCGGCAGAGATACAGTTGACATGGCCACGTGAAGCGGTGACCGGCTTGGCGTGGAATATTTTTCCTGTCGGCTTGCCACGGCCAACAGCTTTAGCAGACTGGTTGGGGTTGGTCTGGGGGCACTCACGCATATAGTGACCAGATTCCCCACACTTGAAACAAGTCACGGAACTGGTACGTGGAGGAGCATTGTTAGTTGGACCCCCATAGGGCTTGGCTGGAGCAGACTGTTGAACAGGGCGAGGCGCCTGGAAGGATGGCCTTGGTGTAAACCTGGGTGGCAGGGCGGTGTTGGGTACCCACACGCGGCGCTTCTGAGGACCAGCACCGGATGAGGAACCCATGTCACGGCCATGCTTGCGTGTTGCGTCATAGTCAGTCTGACCAGTTTCGGCACTGATGGCTTTGTTGACAAGTTTCTGAAAAGTTGTGCACTCATGCAGACGGAGGTCACGGCGAAGCTCAGGACTAAGGCCCTTACGGAACCTTGCTTGCTTCTTGGCATCGGTAGACACTTCCTCGGTTGCATATCGTGCGAGATTACCAAACTCCCTGCTGTAAGCATCCACAGAAAGTCGGCCTTGGGTGAAACTGCAAAATTCTTCAC
>NW_021314751.1:0-1097 GCF_002162155.2 Triticum dicoccoides | reverse complement strand
TCATAGAAAATTAACCGTAACTCCAAATTAAATAAATTATATATGAAAAATTATCAGAAAAATTCAAGGAATCCATCTGTACCATTTTCATGCATGTTAGAACAACTTATAGCTGCTGTTTAGCACAAATCAATTACATGGCATTTGAATAATCACATATGGAGTTTGAATTTGAATCTTGGATTCAAACCAACTTCATTTAATCTGGTTTTAGTTGCATTAGCCCAAAACACATTCATTTTGCCATGTCATGATCATGCATCATATTGTGCATTGCACTGATCGTGTTTTTCTGTATTTGCCGGTAATTGTCCCCTCTCGATAGACGTGATACCGATGATGTGATCGTTGACACTGATGAAGACTCAATGTTATCTTCAAAAGTGCCAGGCAAGCAAACCCCCTTGTTCATTCCGATACAATCCTACTCTCTCGCTCCTGCTCTCTTTTACTGCATTAGACAACATCGATTCATCTGTTACTTGCTGCGGTAGCTGAACCCCTTTATCCTCTGCATGACCTGTCATTCCACAGTAATTAGATGAAACCCACTAGCATGAGTAGGAGTTGTTTGAGCCCTGTTGTGCCTACTCATTCATCGTTGTTTGTCATGCCTGCTACTGCTTAGAGTTGAGTCAGGTCTGATTTATCGGGGATGAATCAGAGGCGTGTGAACATGTCCTGCTGTGTGTGAGCTAAGTGTGTGAACACGATTTGGTAAAAGGTGTCGGTGAGAGGCCATGTAGGAGTACATGGTGGGTTGTCTCATTGAAGCCGTCCTCAGGAACTGAGTTCTGTGTTTGTGATCCATGATTCAGCTACTACCATACATTGGGCCCTGAAATATGACCCCGCTCGACTTCTTATTCACCCTAGTCCTCTGTCCAGGAGTTGCAAGTAGTTTCTGGTGTTTGTAGCTTACTGGAGGCCGTGGACAGCGCTGACCGTAGGGGTGGGCTGTGATGCGGTAGGTACGTGGCACGGTGTACCGGATGCCCGTTTGGTATCTCGGGAACCCTGTTCACATCGTTTGGGGCTGTGAGCGAAACTCCGGCCGGATCTCCTCATGGATGGAACCCGAATAGGCGATAAACCTG
>NW_021314750.1:0-1402 GCF_002162155.2 Triticum dicoccoides | reverse complement strand
AAACGTCGTTGAAGACCCGGTTCTAAGCCGTAAAGCATGGCACACTGAACTATCGAGTAGTCATCAGCTTTGCTCTGCCAGACGTTCTTAACGTCGTCAGTTGCATCAGCAGCAGGCCTGGCACCCAGCGGTGCTTCCAGGACGTAACTTTTCTGTGCAGCAATGAGGATAATCCTCAGGTTACGAACCCAGTCCGTGTAATTGCTACCATCATCTTTCAACTTTGCTTTCTCAAGGAACGCATTAAAATTCAACGGAACAACAGCACGAGCCATCTATCTACAAAAAAACATAGACAAGCAAAATACTATCAGGTACTAAGTTCATGATAAATTTAAGTTCAATTAATCATATTACTTAAGAACTCCCACTTAGACAGACATCTCTCTAGTCATCTAAGTGATCACGTGATCCAAATCAACTAAACCATGTCCGATCATCACGTGAGATGGAGTAGTTTCAATGGTGAACATCACTATGTTGATCATATCTACTATATGATTCACGTTCGACCTTTCAGTCTCCGTGTTCCGAGGCCATATCTGTATATGCTAGGCTCGTCAAGTATGACCTGAGTATTTCGCGTGTGCAACTGTTTTGCACCCGTTGTATTTGAACGTAGAGCCTATCACACCCGATCATCACGTGGTGTCTCAGCACGAAGAACTTTCGCAACGGTGCATACTCAGGGAGAACACTTCTTGATTATTAGTGAGAGATCATATTAAAATGCTACCGTCAATCAAAGCAAGATAAGATGCATAAAGGATAAACATCACATGCAATCAATATAAGTGATATGATATGGCCATCATCATCTTGTGCTTGTGATCTCCATCTTCGAAGCACCGTCGCGATCACCATCGTCACCGGCGCGACACCTTGATCTCCATCGTAGCATCGTTGTTGTTACGCCATCTATTGCTTCTACGACTATCGCTACCGCTTAGAGATAAAATAAAGCAATTACAGGGCGTTTGCATTTCATACAATAAAGCGACAACCATATGGCTCCTGCCAGTTGCCGATAACTTCGGTTACAAAACATGATCATCTCATACAATAAAATATAGCATCACGTCTTGACCATATCACATCACAACATGCCCTGCAAAAACAAGTTAGACGTCCTCTACTTTGTTGTTGCAAATTTTACGTGGCTGCTACGGGCTTTAGCAAGAACCGTTCTTACCTACGCATAAAAACCACAACGATAGTTCATCAAGTTGGTGCTGTTTTAACCTTCGCAAGGACCGGGCGTAGCCACACTCGATTCAGCTAAAGTGAGAGAGACAGACACCCGCCAGCCACCTTTAAGCACGAGTGCTCGCAACGGTGAAACCAGTCTCGCGTAAGCGTACGCGTAATGTCGGTCCGGGCCGCTTCATCTCACAATACCGCC
>NW_021314749.1:0-929 GCF_002162155.2 Triticum dicoccoides | reverse complement strand
AAACCCTAGGCGCATGGGCCTATGTGGGGCTGATGCCCTTGGCCCATTAGGCCAAGGCGCACCCCCTTACAGCCCATGTGGCCCCCCGGGACAGGTGGACCCACCCGGTGGACCCCCGGGACCCTTCCGGTGGTCCCGGTACAATACCGATAACCCCGAAACTTGTCCCGATGCCCGAAACAGGACTTCCCATATATAAATCTTTACCTCCGGACCATTCCGGAACTCCTCGTGACGTCCGGGATCTCATCCGGGACTCCGAACAACATTCGGGTTACTGCATATACATATCCCTACAACCCTAGCGTAACTGAACCTTAAGTGTGTGGACCCTACGGGTTCGGGAGACAAGCAGACATGACCGAGACGACTCTCCGGTCAATAACCAACAGCGGGATCTGGATACCCATGTTGGCTCCCACATGATCCACGATGATCTCATCGGATGAACCACGATGTCGAGGATTTAATCAATCTCGTACGCTATTCCCTTTGTCCATCGATATGTTACTTGCCCGAGATTCGATCGTCGGTATCCCAATACCTCGTTCAATCTCGTTACCGGCAAGTCACTTTACTCGTACCGTAATGCATGATCCCGTGACCAGACACTTGGTCACTCTGAGCTCATTATGATGATGCATTACCGAGTGGGCCCAGTGATACCTCTCCGTCATACGGAGTGACAAATCCCAGTCTTGATCCATGTCACCCAACAGACACTTTCGGAGATACCCGTAGTCTACCTTTATAGTCACCCAGTTACGTTGTGACGTTTGGCATACCCAAAGCACTCCTACGGTATCCGGGAGTTACACGATCTCATGGTCTAAGGAAAAGATACTTTGACATTGGAAAACTCTAGCAAACGAACTATACGATCTTGTGCTATGTTTAGGATTGGGTCTTTGTCCATCACATCATTCTCC
>NW_021314748.1:0-1174 GCF_002162155.2 Triticum dicoccoides | reverse complement strand
AAAGACACCCGAAAAAGATGAAGAAGACGAAGAGAAGGGCGAAGATTTTCCAGAAGTCAATGCCACTCTGATGATTTTTGCTAATGTAGAAAGCAAAAGTCAACTGAGAGTCATCAACAGAGAAGTCAACATGGTTGCTCCTGCCACCCCAGCATACCTAAAGTGGTCTCAAACTCCTATCACCGTGCTCATGTGTTGGGGAACGTTGCATGGGAAACAAAAAAATCCTACGCTCACGAGGATCAATCTAGGAGATGCACATCTACGAGAGGAGAGTTGGATCCAGATTCCCTTGTAGATCGCTAAGCGGAAGCGTTACTAGAACACGGTTGATGGAGTCGTAATCACGGCGATTCAAATCGCGTAAGATCCGATCTAGCGCCGAACGGACGGCGCCTTCGCATTCAACACGCGTACGGCTTGATGACGCCTTCACCTCCTCGATCCAGCAAGCGATGGTGAAGTACTAGCTCGAGTCCTCCGGTAGCGCGACGGTGTGGTGGAGCTGGTGGTGGAGGAATTGTGGCAGAGCTTCGCTAAGCACTACGCAGAGAAAGAGGTGACCGAGAGAGAGAGAGAGAGAGGCAGCGCCACAGCCAGAATTGTGTGTGGCTGCCCTCTGTCCCCATCTATATATATAGGGGGAAGGGGGAGGAGGAGGCGCCCTAGGGTTACCCTAGGGAAGGGGCGGCGGCCACAGGGAAACCCTAGATGGGTTTGGGCGACCCCCACCCTAGGAGACTTGCCCCCCAAGCCAGGAGAGGGCGGCTGCCCTAGGGGAGGCGCCCACCTCTCCAGGTTACGTGAAATGAGATGGGAGGGGCGCACAGCCCTTTAATGGGCTGGTGTGCCCCCTCCCCTTGGCCCATAAGGCCCCCCAACACTTGCCGGGGCCTCCGAAACACCTTTCAGTACTCCGTTTTTCCACCGGGTACTCCCGGAACACTTCCGGACTGCAATATCCTTCATCCAATATATCAATCTTCACCTTCGGACCATTCCGGAGTTCCTCGTCACGTCCGGGATCTCATCCGCGACTCTGAACAACCTTCGGTTACCAACACTATGACTCAACTATACTTATATCGTTACCAAACGTTAAGTGTGTAGACCATGCAAGTTAGAGACCTATGCAGACATGACCGAGACACCTATAGGTCAATAACCAATAGCG
>NW_021314747.1:188647-202613 GCF_002162155.2 Triticum dicoccoides | reverse complement strand
AGTTGTCACACCCTAGCTAGTCATGCATTAGAGTGTTGCATCATGTTTATTTTTTCATCAGAAACTTGAAATGGGGATGACAGAACCCCCAGTCCCCTCTGAAACCAACTAGGGTTACTAAAATAATTTTTCAATGAACCTGAAATGCCCTTCTAAAATGCCCATCATTTTTGTCTTGGTTCAGAACCTCTGCCAAAAATGGTGCACATTTTCCTAGGCCATCCTAGGGTTTTTGAATTAAATCATAAATATTTGAATTTGGGCATTTAAAATAATATAAAATATTTAAATGCTCAAATATCTCCAAACTAAAATGTTTCATGTTGGAAATAATCCAACTATGGGCCAGGAATAGTTTGGTGATTTTTCAACTTGCCTAGGTATTTTATTAAATTCAACAAAGTTGCAGATATATTAAATAAAAACAGAAACAGAAGAAAAGGGGAAAACTTACCTGGGCTCCTCCACTGTGCGGCCCAGCCAGCTGGCCGGCCCAGCCAGCAGCCGGCCCAGCCCACCACTGCAGCCCTCCGTCGTCTTCCTCCCCTCGCCCCGAAGCTGCTGCGTGCTCGCGCGCGCACGGCCGCGTGGACGACTCTCGCAGGCCGTCCCGATCCCCCCTGCTCTCTCTCACTCTCTCCCGACTCTTCCCTCCTCTCCCTCGCTCTCTCTCTCACGCGGTCGAGCACCACCGTCGCCGCCGTTCGCCATAGCAGCCATCTCCGACCACCCCTCGCTCCCCCGACTAGCTCAGGAGCTCCGCCTCGACTCCCTCTTCCTCCCCACCGCTCCACAGCTCCCCGGAAGCCCTGCATCGCCGCCACATCGCCGTTCCCCTCTTCGGGCTCCGATCATCGTCGCCGTCGAATTCGTCATCTCCAGCGCGTCCCCGAGCCCGCTAACCACCTCTGCAGCCCCGCGGTGAGCCCCCGGATCGTTTCCCCCTTCTCCCCTGGTCTCTTTCGACCTCTAGGCCCTAGCCCCACCTTGGCCGAGAGCTCCACGCCGCCGGCGATGTCGCCGTCGTGGCCACGGTCACCGTAGCACCCAACCGAGCGCACTATCGTGCTCCCCACCTCACCAGGAGCACGCAGCGCGCACTAACGCCTCCCCAAGCCCCCTGCAACATCGATTCCGACCGCACCCGAACTCCGACCGCCGCAGCCGAGCTCGCCGCCGTCAACTCCGGCCACCCCGAGCCCAACCACCACCACCAATAGTCGCGGCTCAACCTCAGCAACACGTAGATGCCTTCCGCCGTCCATTTGGTTGCCGGAATGGCAAAAAGCACTTTCGCCGCCGTCTCGGGCCTCGCCGGCGTCATGTCGCCGGTGGGGTTTGACTTGTCCGACCTGGGGTTTGACCCCCGAGTGTCACTGACGCGTGGGCCCTGTCGGTCAGATGGTTAGATTAGCGCTAACCACTGTTAGTTAACCCCTGACACTGACCAGTGGGCCCAGCGCCACTAATTAGTAATTAGAATTAATTTAACCCTGTTTAACCCCCCTGTCACTGACGTGTGGGCCCCACACGTCAGGTTTGACTCCAGCCAGCCGCAGTTGACCACTGACGTCATGCTGACGTCATGCTGGCGCAATAACTATAATCTCTGGATTTAATTTAAATCAGGAAATTCCAGAATATTATTTAAACTTCAAAAATTCATAACTTTTATTCTGTAATTCCAAATTGGACAAATTATATATGAAAAATGATCAGAAAAATCCAATCTATCCATCTGTACTATTTTCATGCATGATCAAACAAGTTAAATTGATGTTTTAAGCAGAACAAGGAAAAGCACTTTAAAAGGCCATATTTGAATTTGAAATTTGAATCCTTGATTCAAATTTGTTCAAACCCTTCTGGTTTTAGTTGCATTAGCCCAATACACTCATTTTGCCATGTCTCATGCATGCATCATATTGTTGCATACTGTTTGGTAATGTTTGTGTATCGGTGCTCTCTGCGGCAGGTTCTGTCTCCGAGGAATACCGTGATTACCCTAACGAAGAACCGTATCAGTGCATCGAACCATCAGGCAAGCAACCAACCATTTGATCATATCGATACAATCCCATGTTCTCGCTCCTGCTCTCTTTTACTGCATTAAGACAACGCGATTCAAACTGCTGTGTGCTATGGTAGTTGAACCCATTTCCTCTGCATGACCTGTCATTGCCACAGTAACTAGATGAAACTCACTAGCATGTGTAGGAGTTGATTGAGCCATATGTATGTGTTGTTCCTACCTTGCTATGCCTGCTATGCTTAGAGTCGTGTCAGGTCTGGTTCATCTGGGTGATGGGCTAGAGTGAAATGATTATGTCGGAAATGAGAGTGGTGTGGTGAACACGATTTGGTAAAGGTATCGATGAGAGGCCATGTAGGAGTACATGGTGGGTTGTTTCATTGAAGCCGACCTTAAGCACTGAGATCTGTATGCGTGATTTAAGATACAGCTACTACCATGCATTGGGCCCTGAAATATGACCCCGCTCGACTTCTTATTCACCCTAGCTCTCTGTCCAGGAGTTGCAAGTAGTTTCTGGTGTTTGTAGCCTACTGGAGGCCGTGGACAGCGCTGACCGTAGGGGTGGGCTGTGATGCGGTAGGTACGTGGCACGGTGTACCGAATACCCGTTAGGTATCTCGGGAACCCTGTTCACATCGTTCGGGGCCGTATGGGAAACCTCGGCCGGACTCCCTGCGGATGGAACCTGAATAGGCGATAAACCTGGACTAGAGGCTTAAGTGTTTAGGTAGGTCGTGGTCTACACCCACGTCGGCTTTCGCTTGAAGTCTCCCGAGCACATGTCGTGTGCAGACGCTAAGTGGTGGAAACATGTATGAAGAAGTACACCCCTGCAGGGTTATCATAATCTATTCGAATAGCCGCGTCCGCGGTAAAGGACTACTTGGTTGCCTATACAGTTCATAGACAAGTAAATGGAAACTGTTAAAAGCCTCAAGATAAGTGTGAGTGCCGAGGATGGCTCTTCCGTAGGAAGACGGAGGCGGATCCTCGGTAGTGTATTGAAGTGGTGAGTAGTGGACTCGTGTGCGCAAAACCATTTCAAGTTGGAGTATCGTAGGATAGTCTAGCCAAGAGTCAAAGCTGGCTTGCTGCAATAACTCCACCAACCCTTCTTGATAATATGCATGTATGTAGGTTCTGATGTAAGTCTTGCTGAGTACCTTTGTACTCATGTTGCTATAATCTACATTTTTACAGAAGACGCTGCAACCCCTTCTGATGGGTTCTATGTAGACGTTGACTTCAACGAGTAGGCTAAAGACCCAGGTGGTGACCCTGAGCTTGTGAAGGACCACGTAGTATAGCTAGGCTTTCCAAGCCTCTTTTATTTTATTAGTTGTCTGTACTCAGACAAGTTACTTCCGCTGCTGGTTTGTATGACTGTATGACTTGTATGTTGGGTCGTGAGACCCGTACCTTTGTGTATGTTATGTATGGCTCTCTGAGCCTTAAATAAAGTACTTGTGTCGTAGGGTCATGTTGTGATGCTTCGTTGTATTTGCACATATCGAGCATATTGTGTGTATGATTGAAATGCTTGGTATGTGTGGGATCTGACTATCTAGTTGTTTATCTTTAGTAGCCTCTCTTACCGGGAAATGTCTCCTAGTGTTACCACTGAGCCATGGTAGCTTGCTACTGCTCTGGAACACCTAGGCTGGCCGGCATGTGTCCTTCTTCGTTCCTGTGTCTGTCCCTTCGGGGAAATGTCACGCTTTGAGTACCGGAGTCCTGTTAGCCCGCTACAGCCCGGTTTACCGGAGTCCTGCTAGCCCAGTGCTACAGCCCGGACCCACTTGCTGATGACCGACACGTTCGAAGCTGGGTCATGGATGCCTGTCCCTGTAAGTCTGTGCCACTTTGGGTTTACGACTAGTCATGTCAGCCCGGGCTCTTTATCATATGGATGCTAGTGACACCATCATATACGTGAGCCAAAAGGCGCAAACGGTCCCGGGCAGAGGTAAGGCGACACCCGTGGGGATACCGTGCGTGAGGCCGCAAAGTGATATGAGGTGTTACCGGCTAGATCGATGTGACATCGAGTCGGGGTCCTGACAGCGTTGGCATCAGAGCCGGACTGCCTGTAGGTTCTCCAAGCCAAACTGGTCGATGTTGAGTCTAGAAATTCTTTAGTTATATGTAGGGGAATTGTTTGTGGGATGGAACGTAAGGCTCTTTTTATTCCTTTATCTTATGACATTCTGATCTGAGTCAGTCATTCTTCTACCGGGGTTAAGGAATTAGGATCTATTCTCTCTATCAGGATCACGTGTTACTAATCAGTAGTACCTTATAAGATTGATGGATACAAGCCTAGTTCAGTTCTACTACCACATTATGTTGTTAGAATGGATTCAGAACTTTGATATGATGATGTTGAGTGATGAGGACATCAATACAATTGTTACACCCACAGCCCCTGCTGCTATACATACTGGACCAATTACTAGAGCTCGTGCACGCCAACTAAATTACCAGGTACTTTCGTTTCTTGGTAATGATTCTAATGTTCATGAGAATATGATGCTGCCTAAATTGGATACATTTGTTTTGCTTACAAATGAAGGGCCTAGCTTGGAGAAGGATGAACATTGGAGCAAGAACAAGCATGGAGATGATGGCATGCGCAAGGGGAACAAGAACGGAGTTACAAGTGATGATTTCAGGACTTTGAAGCCACCATAATGGGTGCATGAAGCCTTGGACGAAATATACAAGATGCCACTTCCTAAATTTCGTCCCGAGGCTATTTTAGGTGCTGCGTCACCTTATTATTGGGCCAGGCCCATGTAATTTCGAAATACATAAGTATAGGCTATTTTTAGAGTCCGTATGTGTGGGGAAACAAGAGATAAGGTTGATTTCGGACCCCTCCACCAAGGGCCACGAAATTCCCCCCTCTTCCTCCATATATACAGCCCTTAGGGCATCGTTTAGACTTTGGGTTTTGTTTAGATTAAAAGTTCGCCATAGCTGCAACTTCGCGTACTTCGTTTGTGTTCAACGACCAGACAAAGGCGTCACAGAACCCCACCTTGATCAATAAAGCTTTCATCTTATATTCGCAATATCCAGATTGCAATCTTAGTTTCTTGCTTGTTCTTCGTTTGCTCGCAGGAAACAGACCCTCGTGGTCAGGTTGATCGTGCTCCGGCGTGGTCAATAACCTCTCGGAGTTGGTTTAGCGATTGCTAAGGCGCGACGTCCTCGCACGTTCGTAGTCGGATCGTCAAAGTCGACTTCCACCAAAGCGAAATCCACCATCTCATCGAAAGACGGGACACCTTTGCCTCTATCAGAATGTATAACAAATTCTTTGGGCCATAAATAATGTTGCCATGTTTCTAAAGTCCGAACAAGAGCATATAATTCTTTATCTTAAGTAGAATAATTCAGACTAGGCCCACTTGATTTTTCAGAAAAGTATGCAACAGGTTTGCCATCTTGTAATAACACACCTCCTAATCCAATTCCACTAGCATCACATTCAAGCTCAAAAGTCTTATTAAAATCAGGAAGTTGGAGTAAAGGAGCATGTGTCAACTTATCTTTCAATACCGAGAAGGCTTCTTCCTGTGCGGTACCCCAAAGAAAAGGCACATCTTTCTTTGTAAGCTCATTGAGAGGTGCAGCAATGGTGCTGAAATCTCTCACAAAACGCCTATAGAATCCAGCGAGGCCAAGAAAACTCCTCACTTGTGTGACCGTTTTGGGCTGCGGCCAACTCTCAATAGCTTCAATCTTGGCTTTATCAACTTCAATTCCCTGTGGAGTAACAACATAGCCAAGAAAAGATACTCGGTCGGTGCAAAAGGTGCACTTCCCAAGGTTACCAAACAAATGTGCATCATGTAGAGCAATAAAAACAGCACGTAAATGTTCCAAATGTTCTTCCAAAGATCTGCTATAAATCAATATGTCATCAAAGTAAACTACCACAAATCGTCCAATGAAAGCACGTAAAACTTCGTTCATTAATCTCATGAAAGTACTAGGTGCATTAGTTAACCCAAAAGGCATGACTAACCACTCATATAATCCAAACTTAGTTTTAAATGCTGTTTTCCATTCATCTCCCAATTTCATACGAATTTGATGGTAGCCACTACGCAAATCAACTTCGGAGAATATTGTAGAGCCACTCAATTCATCAAGCATATCATCTAGCCTAGGAATAGGATGACGATAACGAATAGTAATATTATTAATGCCTCTACAATCAACACACATACGCGATGTACCATCCTTTTTCGGCACTAGAATAATAGGAACAGCACAAGGACTAAGGGATTCGCGTATATAACCTTTGTCGAGAAGCTCTTGTACTTGACGCATAATCTCCTTCGTCTCCTCTGGATTGGTACGGTATGGCGCACGGTTTGGCAGTGAAGCACCGGGAATTAAGTCGATCTGATGCTCAATCCCTCGAATAGGTGGTAATCCCGGTGGCACGTCTTGTGGAAAGACGTCAGCAAACTCCTGCAAAATGTTAGTGATAGCAGGAGGCAAAGAGGAAGGCACGTCCTCGAATGAAAATAATGCCTCTTTGCACACAAAAGCATAGCAAACAGATTTGCTGAAATCTAGCTCATCAATATCAGATTTGGTGGCAAATAAACATGCACTTTTCAATTTAATTTCAGAAGCAACACTAGATGGTTTATTATTAGGCTTCATTTGTTTCTCAAATTCTTTTGCCACAATTTGATTTTCACTCTTATTCTTCTCTTGTTTTGCTTTATTAGCTCCATGAATATCATCTTTCAAAATAGAATCAGGAGTCATAGGAAGCAAAGTAATATTTTTATCCTTATGAACAAGAGTATACTGATTGTTTCTACCATGGTGTACAGAATTTTTATCAAATTGCCATGGTCTACCAAGTAATAAGGAACATGCTTGCATAGGTACCTCATCACAATCAACATAATCAGCATATGTAGAGATACTAAAATGCACATGAACAATACGTGTTACCTTAACCTTGCCGCTGTTGTTGAACCATTGGATGTAGTAAGGATGTGGATGTGGTCTTGTGGTGAGAGAAAGCTTCTCCACCATCTCCATGCTAGCCAAGTTGTTGCAGCTCCCTCCGTCTATTATGACGCGCACAGAACGTTCCTTCACAACTCCCTTGGTATGGAACAAATTGTGCCTCTGATTTTGCTCAGCTTGTGTGACCTGCACACTCAAAACACGTTGAGAAACTAAACATTCATACCTGTCAGCGTCTTCAGGAGCCATGTATTGCGTCTCATGATCAGAATCATCTCCACCATGTTCTTCACGTGTAATAAGAGCCAATGTCTCCTCATCATAGTCACTAGCGGACTCATATCCACCATCCGCGGTAGCAATCATCACACGCGGAGATTTGCATTCCCTCGCATAATGACCTCCTCCCTTACAACGACGACAAATAATATCACTTGTGTGCCCTGTTGATGCCATGGAAGAAGAAGAACGTTGTGCAGGCCCCGCAGGTGCGCTCTTGGCAGATAATGGTGGTTGTGCCGGTTTTCTTGTATCACGGCTGGAGGTGGCACCGGATAGAGGTGCTGGTGCAGTTGAAGTAGAAGATGCACGCGGCGTCCATGAGGAAGGTCGGCCTGCAGAAAAGTTAGTTCGCGCCAATGCTTGTCGATCCTGCACTTCACGTTCAGCTTTACAAGCAAGATGGAATAAACGAGTGATATTAGTATACTCCTTATAGTCTAGAATGGTCTGAATCTCTCTATTTAATCCACCCAGAAAACGTGCAAGCATAGCTTCATTCTCCTCAACAATACCACATCGAATCATGCCAGTTTGTAATTCCTGATAATATTCTTCTACAGAATTTTTTCCTTGTCTTAAACGCTGCAATTTTTGAAGCAATTCACGTTGATAATATGGGGGAACCCAACGCGTACGCATAGCAGTTTTCAAAGCAGCCCAAGTAGTTGGAATAGGATATAATCTACAATGTTCAGACCACCATACACATGCAAAACTAGTGAAAGCACAAACAGCAGCAGCAACCCGTCTCTCCTCGGGATATTGTAAACATGTAAAACGTTGTTCAGTTTCTAACTCCCAAGTAAGATATATATCAGGAACATATCTACCCTCAAATGGTGGAATATTCAATTTCAGTTTAGGAATATGGACATCATCTCGTACCTGAGGTGGTGGTGCGGGCCTACCGTTACGAATATATACCTTAGGTCGACCTGGTGGTGGTGGTGCTGGTGGCTGCACGTAGTTCGGATTTTGATCAACCTCATCCTCATAATCTCCCACATAATCATCATCCTCCTGGGTACCAGCAGCAGCAGTAGCAGGAGCCAAAGAAGCACCAACAGCAGTAGCAGCGGCACCAGAATGTTGTCCTGGCTCAATCGGAACATGCTGTGCTCGTCCATACTGATTCGGAAGGGGGCGTAGTTGTTGTTGTTGCAGAGGTGCGACAGGTGCAGCCGGTGGTGGAAGACGCGCAAGCAGTTCATTAAATCTGTTATCGAGCTTTGTTTCGAACGTCTTCTCAAGGCCAGTAATCTTCTCCATGGCCTCTTCAAAATTATTCAGCACATCTTGCACCTGTTCAGTCATCATGTGCTGAAACTTATCATGAAGCTCCTTGTTCGATAAATTCTCCCAGTCAATCTCGTCGGCTTGTGATCCTGGCATGGTTAGCAGCAATAGAAACACACAAGAATATGATCCTACAAACTACGAACAAGTGGTGGTGGTGGGTGTCACAAATCCGTCAAGCAAACCTCAAATTCTTACCAGTTCTTACCCAGCAGAATGTGGTGATCGGCAACCGTTGTAGTCAAAACTCTCAAAGCTTGGATAGAGCGATTACCAGGGAGAGTCAAACGCACGACGTAGATGTATGTGGAGCTGGGAAGGCTTATAATATGGTAGCAAAAAGGGTCAGCAATAATCAATTCAGAGATGCAAAGTTGAATAAACGCTCAACGACGGTACTGTGCTGGTCCTAGGCTAGACTGTGCTAGAGACGCGAGCCTAGAACACCAACAAAATCACGGCGCGGCACGTAAACAAGGGAAAAGCACACTCTGAATTTTTTTTTCGCTCTTTTTTTTGCGCTGCTTTTTTTTTGCGAAAAATCACTATAATGGCGAGTGTCTCAAAACTCTTCCTAGCTCAAACGGACAGGATGGGCACGAAATTTTTTCGACCAAATATTTTTTTTTTCGACTGCCCGGACCCAAAAACTGGAAACGGGTCAAAAAAAACTTCCTATAATGGCACCTGTCTCAAAACACTCAGAAACACCTAAAAATAGGATAGCCAGAATTTTTTTCAAAAAATGCGTTTTCGAAAAATTTTGGGCCTAAACGGAGCGTGGCTACCCGACTCTATTTTTTTCGAAACCTACTCCGGCAAGGAAACACGAATCGGAATCTAGATGGATCTCAAAAACAAACCTAATATGCAAGGAACTCGGATTGGTGGTGGATATATGGTGGTGGTATATGGCAGCGGTGGTGGTAGCGGTGGTAGTATATGGATATGGATCGGTGGTGGTATATGGACACGGATTGGTGGTGGTATATGGATACGGATTCGGAGCGGTGGCGGATAAGCGGTGGTGGTAGATGGCAGGGGCGATGATGATGGTGCGGCGGCGGCGTGACAACTTATGACCAGAACTCGAAACTCTAAAAGACTAGACTCTAAGACCAGCAACTAGACACGACGATGCAACCGCAAATTCAACAAAGCAAAACCCTAAAAATATTATGCAAAGGCTCAGATTGGTTCGGATATGATGAACTAACCCTAATTTTTTTGTGGCTTTTTCGTGGACTGTAGGTATGAAGAACATACTCGATCTAAACTACGAAAAACTGTAAAATCTCACCGAGCAACCTGGAAATCTGATACCACTTGATAGAGGCAAAGGTGTCCCGTCTTTCGATGAGATGATGGATATCGCTTTGGTGGCAGTCGACTTTTGACGATCCGACTACGAACGTGCGAGGACGTCGCGCCTTAGCAATCGCTAAACCAACTCCAAGAGGTTATTGACCATGCCGGAGCACGATCAACCTGACCACGAGGGTCTGTTTCCTGCGAGCAAACGAAGAACAAGCAAGAAACTGAGATTGCAATCTGGATATTGCGAATATAAGATGAAAGCTTTATTGATCAAGGTGGGGTTCTGTGACGCCTTTGTCTGGTCATTGAACACAAACGAAGTACGCGAAGTTGCAGCTATGGCGAACTTTTAATCTAAACAAAACCCAAAGTCTAAACGATGCCCTAAGGGCTGTATATATGGAGGAAGAGGGGGGAATTTCGTGGCCCTTGGTGGAGGGGTCCGAAATCAACCCTATCTCTTGTTTCCCCAAACATACGGACTCTAAAAATAGCCTATACTTATGTATTTCGAAATTACATGGTCCTGGCCCAATAATAAGGTGACGCAGCACCTAAAATAGCCTCGGGACGAAATTTATGAAGTGGCATCTTGTATATTTCGTCCAAGGCTTCATGCACCCATTATGGTGGCTTCAAAGTCCTGAAATGTCAGGACCCCGACTCGATGTCACATCGATCTAGCCGGTAGCACCTCATATCACTTTGCGGCCTCACGCACGGTATCCCCACGGGTGTCGCCTTACCTTTGCCCGGGACCGTTTGCGCCTTTTGGCTCACGTATATGATAGTGTCGCTAGCATCCATATGATAAAGAGCCCGGGCTGACATGACTAGTCGTAAACCCAAAGTGGCACAGACTTACAGGGACAGGCATCCATGACCCAGCTTCGAACGTGTCGGTCATCAGCAAGTGGGTCCGGGCTGTAGCACTGGGCTAGCAGGACTCCGGTAAACCGGGCTGTAGCGGGCTAACAGGACTCCGGTACTCAAAGCGTGACATTTCCCCGAAGGGACAGACACAGGAACGAAGAAGGACACATGCCGGCCAGCCTAAGTGTTCCAGAGCAGTAGCAAGCTACCATGGCTCAGCGGTAACACTAGGAGACATTTCCCGGTAAGAGAGGCTACTAAAGATAAACAACTAGATAGTCAGATCCCACACATACCAAGCATTTCAATCATACACACAATATGCTCGATATGTGCAAATACAACGAAGCATCACAACATGACTCTACGACACAAGTAATCTATTCAATAGGCTCCGAGGAGCGAGATATTACAAACATGGGTCTCATGACCCAACATTCAGAGCATACAAATCAAGCACAAGCGGAAGCTATCATGTCTGAGTACAGACATCTATAAATGAAAAAGGCTGAGAAGCCTGACTATCTACCAAATCCTGCCGAGGCACAAGATCGTAGCTGAGGTAACAAGCTAAACGTCGAAGACCACGCGGAAATACTAGTGAGACTGAAGTCTCTCTGCAAAAACATAAAATAGGCAAACGTGAGTACAAATGTACCCAGCAAGACTTACATCAGAACTATCTACATATGCATCATTATCAACAAAGGGATGGTGGGGTTTAACTGCAGCAAGCCAGCTTTGACTCGGTGGCTATCCTGAACTACGACTGCGAGTAACTTTTGAGGTGGCGCACACGAGTCCACATATTCACCATATCAATACACCACTATGGATCCGCTCCCGTCTCCCTACGAGAACGCCATCCATAGCACTCACGCTTATCTTGCGTATTTTAGAGTATCCACTTTCACTTGTCTATGAACTGATATAAGCAACCCAGAAGTCCTTTTCCGCGGACACGGCTATTCGAATAGATGATGTTAACCCTGCAGGGGTGTACTTCTTCATACATGTTTCCACCACTTAGCGTCTGCACACGGCATGTGCTCGGCAGACTTCAAGCGAAAGCCGACGTGGGTGTAGACCACGACCTACCTAAACACTCAAGTCTCTAGTCCAGGTTTATCGCCTATTCGGGTTCCATCCATGAGGAGATCCGGCCGGAGTTTCGCTCACAGCCCCAAACGATGTGAACAGGGTTCCCGAGATACCAAACGGGCATCCGGTACACCGTGCCACGTACCTACCGCATCACAGCCCACCCCTACGGTCAGCGCTGTCCACGGCCTCCAGTAAGCTACAAACACCAGAAACTACTTGCAACTCCTGGACAGAGGACTAGGGTGAATAAGAAGTCGAGCGGGGTCATATTTCAGGGCCCAATGTATGGTAGTAGCTGAATCATGGATCACAAACACAGAACTCAGTTCCTGAGGACGGCTTCAATGAGACAACCCACCATGTACTCCTACATGGCCTCTATACCAACACTGTCAGGACCCCGACTCGATGTCACATCGATCTAGCCGGTAACACCTCATATCACTTTGCGGCCTCACGCACGGTATCCCCACGGGTGTCGCCTTACCTTTGCCCGGGACCGTTTGCGCCTTTTGGCTCACGTATATGATAGTGTCGCTAGCATCCATATGATAAGGAGCCCGGGCTGACATGACTAGTCGTAAACCCAAAGTGGCACAGACTTACAGGGACAGGCATCCATGACCCAGCTTCGAACGTGTCGGTCATCAGCAAGTGGGTCCGGGCTGTAGCACTGGGCTAGCAGGACTCCGGTAAACCGGGCTGTAGCGGGCTAACAGGACTCCGGTACTCAATGCGTGATATTTCCCCGAAGGGACAGACACAGGAACGAAGAAGGACACATGCCGGCCAGCCTAAGTGTTCCAGAGCAGTAGCAAGCTACCATGGCTCAGCGGTAACACTAGGAGACATTTCCCGGTAAGAGAGGCTACTAAAGATAAACAACTAGATAGTCAGATCCCACACATACCAAGCATTTCAATCATACACACAATATGCTCGATATGTGCAAATACAACGAAGCATCACAACATGACTCTACGACACAAGTACTTTATTTAAGGCTCAGGGAGCCATACATAACATACACGAAGGTACGGGTCTCACGACCCAACATACAAGTCATACAGTCATACAAGCCAGCAGCGGAAGTAGCTTGTCTGAGTACAGACAACTAGTAAAATAAAAGAGGCTTGGGAAGCCTAGCTATACTACAAGGTCCTTCACAAGCTCAGGGTCACCACCTGGGTCTTTAGCCTACTCGTTGATGTCAACGTCTACATAGAACCCATCAGAAGGGGTTGCAGCTTCTTCTGTAAAAATGTAGATTATAGCAACATGAGTACAAAGGTACTCAGCAAGACTTACATCAGATCCTACATACATGCTTAGTATCAACAAGGGTTGGTGGAGTTATTGCAGCAAGCCAGCTTTGACTCTTGGCTAGACTATCCTACGATACTTCAACTTGAAAAGATTTTTCGCACACGAGTCCACTACTCACCACTTCAATACACTACCGAGGATCCACCTCCGCCTTCCCACGGAAGAGCCATCCTCGGCACTCACACTTATCTTGAGGCTTTTAACAGTTTCCATTTACTTGTCTATGAACTGTATAGGCAACCAAGTAGTCCTTTACCGCGGACGCGGCTATTCGAATAGATCATGTTAACCCTGGAGGGGTGTACTCCTTCATACACGCTCTCACCACTTACCGTCGTTTACATGACATGTACTCGGCAACCTTCAAGCGGAAGCCCAACATGGGTGTCGGCCACGACCTACCTAACCACCTAAGCCTCCAGTCCAGGTTTATCGCCTATCCAGGTTCCATCCGCAGGGAGTCCGGCCGAGGTTTCCCATACGGCCCCGAACGATGTGAACAGGGTTCCCGAGATACCTAACGGGTATTCGGTACACCGTGCCACGTACCTACCGCATCACAGCCCACCCCTACGGTCAGCGCTGTCCACGGCCTCCAGTAGGCTACAAACACCAGAAACTACTTGCAACTCCTGGACGGAGAACTAGGGTGAATAAGAAGCCGAGAGGGTCCATTGGTTTCGGGCCCAATGCATGGTAGTAGCTAATTCTTAAATCACACATACAGATCTC
>NW_021314747.1:175772-186002 GCF_002162155.2 Triticum dicoccoides | reverse complement strand
CTAGTCGGGGGAGCGAGGGGTGGCCGGAGTCGGCTGCTATGACGAACGGCGGCGACGGTGGTGTTCGGCCGTGTGAGAGAGAGAGCGAGGGGGAGGAGGGGAGAGCCGAGGGCGAGTGAGAGAGAGCAGGGGGGGAGGCGTGGCGTCGTCCAGGGGCATCGAGGCGAGGAGGGGAGGGCAGGCAGGCAGGGAGAGAGGTGGCATGGCGCGGTGGCGCGCGCGCGCGCCGGCCACACTCCCCTCCCTCTGTCGGGACGAAGACGACAGAGGAGGGAGGCGGGCTGGGCCGCCTGCTGGCTGGGCCGGCCAGCTGGCTGGGCTGCACAGGGAGGAGCCCAGGTAAGCTTCTCCCTTTTATTTTATTTTTGTTTTTCAAATTTCTGACATTTGTTTTGATTTAAATAATATATTAAATCATTTATTTAACTTATGCCAAATTTTTCAGGGGCTAGATATATTATTCCAGAGCTCCTTTATAATTGGCATAATATTTTGACATATATTAATATATATAGAAATATATTTCCAAAGCAAATATTTATGCATTAATTCCAAATGCCCAAAATAAATGTCCATGAGCCACTAAAAATATTGGTTTGATTTTTATCTCTGTCCAATATTTTCAGAGATCAACATGAGCATTTTCTTGGACCCTTTTGGAGAAATTTTTATTTGAGTCATTTTCAAAATGATTCTGAGGGTTTCACAGATCCCCATTTCAAGTTTCTGATGAAAGAGTAAACATGATGCAACACTCTAATGCATGACTAGCTAGGGTGTGACAACTCACCCCCACTCAAAAGAATCTCGTCCCGAGATTTGAGTTCCTCCAGGAAGAAGGTGGGGTACTCAAGTCGAAGACGATCCTCCCTTTCCCAGGTTGCTTCATCCTCAGAATGGTGCGACCATTGAACCTTGAGAAACTTGATATTATGACGTCGAGTGATACGTTCGGCTTGATCGAGGATACGAACGGGGTACTCTCGATATGTAAGGTTATCTTGGAGATCAAGCGTTTCGTGGTCCACTCCACGGATAGGATCCGAGAAGCAACGCCTGAGTTGAGAAACATGGAAGACATCGTGGACTCTGGAGAGATGCGGAGGTAGTTCCAGCTGGTAGGCAACTTCCCCTCGTTTGGCAAGAATGCGAAAAGGTCCAATGTAACGAGGAGCCAATTTGCCTTTGATACCGAAACGATGGGTTCCCTTCAGAGGGGTGACCCGAAGATAAGCCTTCTCGTCAACCTCGAAAGTCATAGCCTTATGTTTTCGGTCATATTGACTCTTTTGACGAGATTGGGCTGTTTTCAACTTTTCACGAACGATGCGAACTTGTTCTTCTGCTTCCTGAATCATATCCGGGCCAAAGAATTGTCTTTCCCCAGTCTCTGACCAGTTAAGGGGTGTTCGACACCGTCCTCCATAGAGAACTTCAAAAGGGGCTTTACCCAAGCTAGATTGATAGCTGTTGTTGTAAGCGAATTCGGCAAATGGAAGGCACTTCTCCCAGTCCATTCCGAATGAGATAACAGAGGCTCGAAGCATGTCTTCTAGAATCTGGTTGACGCGTTCCACTTGACCACTCGACTGAGGGTGGAAGGCGGTGCTAAAGGAGAGACGGGTTCCCATAGCATTTTGGAAACTTTCCCAAAATCGAGAGGTGAAAAGACTTCCTCGATCCGAGTTAATTTCCAAAGGAACACCATGGAGAGACACTATTCGGGAGATGTATAAGTCTGCCAGCTGACTAGCGGTTATACACTCTCGAACAGGTAGGAAATGGGCTACTTTGGAAAGACGATCGACCACGACGAAAATAGCATTATTCCCTCTCTTGGTCCTGGGAAAACCGGTAATGAAATCCATACCAATTTTATCCCATTTCCATTCAGGAATAGCTAAGGGTTGAAGGGTGCCAGCAGGCCGTTGGTGCTCTGCTTTTACACGACGACAGACGTTGCAATTTGCAATATACTGAGCAATTTCTCTCTTCATCCTAGTCCACCAGAACCTCTGGCGTAGGTCCTGATACATCTTAGTGCTACCGGGATGAATGGTGAGAGGAGATTCATGAGCTTCCTTAAGGATCAAACGCCTCAGGTTTCGCACTTTGGGAACCACTAGTCGATTCCCGAAGTATACGACCCCTTGATCATTAATGGAGAAGCAATTCGCAATTCCTTTCCGAATGTTTCTCTTGATGCGGGAGATTCCCGGATCTACCTTCTGTGCCTTGATAATCTGATCCGTAAGGGTAGGTTTTGCCACCAAGGTGGAAAGAAAACCTTGAGGAACAATGTGAAGGTTAAGCTTCCGAAATTCCTCATGGAGAAGCGGTTGACTTTGTTGTAACATCAGGTTGTTACAATAAGATTTACGACTTAGCGCATCAGCCATGACGTTGGCTTTTCCTGGGGTGTAAGTTATTCCTAAGTCGAAGTCTGTGATCAATTCAACCCAACGTCTTTGCCTGAGATTCAGATCCGGTTGGGTGAAAATGTACTTCAGACTTTGGTGATCAGTGAATATTTCGCAACGATTACCGAGGAGGTAATGTCGCCAGGTCTTAAGTGCATAGACTACGGCTGCAAGCTCTAGATCATGAGTGGGATAATTCTCCTCATGTGGGTGCAATTGCCGTGAAGCGTAGGCAATTACGTGTCGATCTTGCATGAGAATGCAACCTAGTCCTTGTCGCGAGGCATCGCAGTAGATAACAAAATCCTTGGAGAAGTCTGGCGGTACCAGTACGGGAGCAGAGGTCAGGCGTCTTTTCAGTTCCTGAAAGCTGTGCTCACATTGTGGAGTCCATTCGAACTTCTTATCTTTCTTGAGGATTTCGGTTAGAGGTTTGGCAACCTTGGAGAAGTTTTCGACAAAGCGATGACAATAGCTCGCTAAGCCCAGAAAACTCCGAACTTGCTTGACCGATTCAGGTGGAGTCCAATTAAGGACGGCTTGAACTCGCTCAGGGTTAACAGCAATACCTTTACCAGATATTACATGACCCAGATAGGTCACTTCTGACAACCAAAATTCACATTTAGAAAATTTGGCATAAAGGCGATGCTCTCGAAGTTTCTTCAACACTAGCCTTAGATGTTCGGCATGTTCTTCCTCGTTCTTGGAGTAGATGAGTATATCATCGAGGTAAACCACGACGAATTTATCCAAATACTCCATGAAGATTGAGTTCATTAACCGAGAAAAGGTGGCTGGAGCGTTGGTTAAACCGAAGGACATGACGGTGTACTCGTATTGGCCATAACGAGTAACAAAGGCCGTTTTAGGAATGTCCCCGTTTCTGATTTTGATTTGATGGTAGCCCAACCTCAAATCCATCTTGGAGAAGACTGAGGATCCAGCGAGCTGATCGTACAGGTCGTTGATCCTGGGAAGCGGATATTTGTTCTTGATTGTGACCAAATTGACAGGTCGGTAATCTACAACCATCCGGTCCGTACCATCCTTCTTCTTGACGAATAGGACGGGGCAAGCCCACGGAGAGGAGCTAGGTCGGATGAAACCCTTTTTCAAGGACTCATCGAGTTGTTTCTTAAGCTCGGCTAGTTCTAAGGGTGCCATCTTATAAGGTCTTCTAGCAATCGGAACGGTTCCTGGAATGAGGTCTATTACGAACTCAACATCCCTGTTAGGTGGAACACCTGGCAATTCTTCTGGAAAGACATCCGGGAAGTCACGGACTACCGGAACGTCCTCAAGGTCTGGCAAAGGGCTGGCGTTAAGAGAATATAATTGTCGCTTGGCTAATCGGGTCAAGACATTGACTATCTTGCCCGAAGGGTGAGTGAGTTGAACAGTCCTAGAGAAGCAATCAATTTTGGCATGATGAGCTGACATCCAGTCCATACCCAAAATGATATTAATATCTGAAAATTTAAGGGCTATCAAAGATGCGAGGAAAACAAGTATGTCGACTTGGATTTCATTTCCATGGCTTACTCTAGAAGTTTGCCATTTGGATCCCGGAGTTTGAATTACCATAGAGGTTGGCATATCACCGAATGCGACGTTATGCAAGCGAGCATAGTTTTCAGATATAAAAGAATGAGAGGCTCCTGTGTCGAAAAGAACAGATGCCGGGTGGCAATTAATAAGAAGCGTACCGAGAACGACGTTGGGATCCTCTTGAGCTTCTTCGGCAGAGATACAGTTGACATGGCCACGTGTAGCGGTGACCGGCTTGGCGTGGAATATCTTTCCTGTCGGCTTGCCACGGCCAACAGCTTTAGCAGATTGATTGGGGTTGGTCTGGGGACACTCACGCATATAGTGGCCAGATTCCCCACACTTGAAACAAGTCACGGAACTGGTACGTGGAGGAGCATTGTTGGTTGGACCTCCATAGGGCTTGGCCGGTGCAGACTGCTGAACGGGGCGAGGCGCCTGGAAGGATGGCCTCGGTGTGAACCTGGGTGGCAGGGCGGTGTTGGGTACCCACACGCGGCGCTTCTGAGGACCAGCACCGGATGAGGAACCCATATCACGGCCATGCTTGCGTGTTGCGTCATAGTCAGTCTGACCAGTTTCAGCACTGATGGCTTTGTTGACAAGTTTCTGAAAAGATGTGCACTCATGCAGACGGAGGTCACGGCGAAGCTCAGGACTAAGGCCCTTACGGAACCTTGCTTGCTTCTTGGCGTCAGTAGAAACTTCCTCAGTTGCATATCGTGCGAGATTACCAAACTCCCTGCTGTAAACATCCACAGAAAGTCGGCCTTGGGTGAAACTGCAAAATTCCTCACGTTTACGGTCCATGAGACCCTCCGGAATGTGATGTTCACGGAAAGCCTCACTGAACTCAGCCCAAGTAGTGACATGGCCCGCTGGGCGCATAGCTCCATAATTTTCCCACCATAGACTGGCGGGGCCTTCAAGATGATATGCAGCAAAGGTGACCTTGTCAGCCTCCGCTACCAGCGCGGAACGCAGTTTATGAGAGATACTGCGAAGCCAGTCATCAGCGTCGAGAGGCTCGACGGAGTGGTGGAACGTGGGTGGATGCAATTTGATAAAATCACTGAGTGACACCACGTTGGTCCTCTGATGGTGTGCTGTATTCTGTTCAATACGCTCCAACAAACGGTTGGTCTCCCGCTTGTTTCTCTCAGCTTCCATCATAACCTCGGCTAGTGAAGGAGGATGAGGCAGATTTTCATTCCTGCCTTCACTGCCTTCGGCCTGCTCTTGAGAAGCAGGGTTAGCGCGCGTGTTGACCATCCTAGGTAAACAAGACAATGATTTAGTCAGGATGATATAATTCCGACATAGGATAAAAATGTAAGGAATAACTCGAAATGCAAGATGATCATCCGTATGACATGGTAGATACAGAAACTGCTTCTTTTATTCCATCGTCATACACACCATACAGGGTTTAGTACAAGACCAAACAAGTACTATTACGGTGAAAGAGGATTACATCTCATCGGAAGCATTCCAAGCTCCTATACATTATTTTTCTACACCTCCGGAAGGAGTACAAACTAGGTCATATCCCACGAGTCACGCGGGACGATAGATGACACAGCTAGTGCGAACTAGTGATACTACCACTAACTCAGACCGATCCGTAGTAGTCCTCGTAGAAGTCACCTCCATAGCCTGGAAGCTCAACATGATCATCCGGAAACAGACGATCTCGCGGAGCTTGTGGACCATAGGGGCTAGGATGAGGCCTTGGACCAACAGACGGTGGCCTGCGGGGACCGCGAGGTGGGGTGATGCCTCCTACATCACGCCAAACCATCACGTCCGGCAGAGCAGACCTCACAGGATAGAGATCGCGCATATCTGAATATCCAGCTTGCACCGCCGGTGCGAACCGAGTCAAAGTGGCCCAGTGGTCAGCACGGGTATTGAAGAGCTCTAACCTCAAGGCCCGATTTTCACGGTCCTTATCCTCGAGCATCTCAGCAGTGGTGCGAGTCCGTGAATCCTCCTGAGTGGGGTCAGCATAGATAGCCTGGAGATACCCTTGTGCTCCCGGAAGTGATCCTGGCATATACCGGAAATCAGAGTCCCGAAATAGTCCAGATCTGACTCGCATAATGGTCATCATAGAGTAGGCGGCGTCCTGCACAGCCATCTCAATAGTAACCCCGAGTCCATATGAGCAGTGAAGAGGCTCGGTGGATCCAGGATAAGATGGAAATATCCTGACAGTGCAGAGATACTGGCTTTGATTAAAGTCTCGGAATTGCTCTTCGACCGTGTACTCAGGATACCAACGGTATCCAGCCTCAGTCATTACCCTGACCAACTTGGCAGTATGGCCGGGTACATCTAGGCATCGAGTCAGGCGAACCACTTGATTGAGGTCGCGAGTGGCCATCTGAAAGCACAATCATAATGCAAGGGCATTAGAATTTCTAGCAAAATTTCGGCAGCATAACAGCTGTAAATGCTCAAGAAGGATTTTGAGACATTTGGCAAAGGATTTCGTACACCCTCAACATCATCATATCAAAGTTCTGAATCCATTCTAACAACATAATGTGGTAGTAGAACTGAACTAGGCTTGTATCCATCAAACTTATAAGGTACTACTGATTAGTAACACGTGATCCTGATAGAGAGAATAGGTCCTAATTCCTTAACCCCCGGTGGAAGAATGGACTGACTCAGATCAGAATGTCATAAGATAAAGGAGTAAAAGGAGCCTTACGTTCCAACCCACAAACAATTCCCCTACATGTAACTAAAGAATTTCTAGACTCAACATCGACCAGTTTGGCTTGGAGAACCTACAGGCAGTCCGGCTCTGATGCCAACGCTGTCAGGACCCCGACTCGATGTCACATCGATCTAGCCGGTAGCACCTCATATCACTTTGCGGCCTCACGCACGGTATCCCCACGGGTGTCGCCTTACCTTTGCCCGGGACCATTTGCGCCTTTTGGCTCACGTATATGATAGTGTCGCTAGCATCCATATGATAAAGAGCCCGGGCTGACATGACTAGTCGTAAACCCAAAGTGGCACAGACTTACAGGGACAGGCATCCATGACCCAGCTTCGAACGTGTCGGTCATCAGCAAGTGGGTCCGGGCTGTAGCACTGGGCTAGCAGGACTCCGGTAAACCGGGCTGTAGCGGGCTAACAGGACTCCGGTACTCAAAGCGTGACATTTCCCCGAAGGGACAGACACAGGAATGAAGAAGGACACATGCCGGCCAGCCTAAGTGTTCCAGAGCAGTAGCAAGCTACCATGGCTCAGCGGTAACACTAGGAGACATTTCCCGGTAAGAGAGGCTACTAAAGATAAACAACTAGATAGTCAGATCCCACACATACCAAGCATCTCAATCATACACACAATATGCTCGATATGTGCAAATACAACGAAGCATCACAACATGACTCTATGACACAAGTACTTTATTTAAGGCTCAGTGAGCCATACATAACATACACAAAGGTACGGGTCTCACGACCCCACATACAAGTCATACAGTCATACAAACCAGCAGCGGAAGTAACTTGTCTGAGTACAGACAACTAGTAAAATAAAAGAGGCTTGGAAAGCCTAGCTATACTACGTGGTCCTTCACAAGCTCAGGGTCACCACCTGGGTCTTTAGCCTACTCGTTGATGTCAACGTCTACATAGAACCCATCAGAAGGGGTTGCAGCGTCTTCTGTAAAAATGTAGATTATAGCAACATGAGTACAAAGGTACTCAGCAAGACTTACATCAGATCCTACATACATGCATAGTATCAAGAAGGGTTGGTGGAGTTATTGCAGCAAGCCAGCTTTGACTCTTGGCTAGGCTATCCTACGATACTCCAACTTGAAATGGTTTTGCGCACACGAGTCCACTACTCACCACTTCAATACACTACCGAGGATCCACCTCCATCTTCCTACGGAAGAGCCATCCTCGGCACTCACACTTATCTTGAGGCTTTTAACAGTTTCCATTTACTTGTCTATGAACTGTATAGGCAACCAAGTAGTCCTTTACCGCGGACGCGGCTATTCGAATAGATCATGTTAACCCTGCAGGGGTGTACTTCTTCATACACGCTCTCACCACTTACCGTCGTTTACACGACATGTACTCGGCAACCTTCAAGCGGAAGCCCAACGTGGGTGTCGGCCATGACCTACCTAATCACCTAAGCCTCCAGTCCAGGTTTATCGCCTATCCAGGTTCCATCCGCAGGGAGTCCGGCCGAGGTTTCCCATACGGCCCCGAACGATGTGAACAGGGTTCCCGAGATACCTAACGGGTATTCGGTACACCGTGCCACGTACCTACCGCATCACAGCCCACCCCTACGGTCAGCGCTGTCCACGGCCTCCAGTAGGCTACAAACACCAGAAACTACTTGCAACTCCTGGACGGAGAACTAGGGTGAATAAGAAGCCGAGAGGGTCCATTGGTTTCGGGCCCAATGCATGGTAGTAGCTGATTCTTAAATCACACATACAGATCTCAGTGCTTAAGGTCGGCTTCAATGAAACAACCCACCATGTACTCCTACATGGTCTCTCATCGATACCTTTACCAAATCGTGTTCACCACACCACTCTCATTACCGACATAAACATTTCACTCTAGCCCATCACCCAGATGAACCAGACCTGACACGACTCTAAGCATAGCAGGCATAGCAAGGTAGGAACAACACATACATATGGCTCAATCAACTCCTACACATGCTAGTGGGTTTCATCTAGTTACTGTGGCAATGACAGGTCATGCAGAGGAAATGGGTTCAACTACCGTAGCACACAGCAGTTTGAAACGCGTTGTCTTAATGCAGTAAAAGAGAGTAGGAGCGAGAACATGGGATTGTATCGATATGATCAAATGGTTGGTTGCTTGCCTGATGGGTCGATGCACTGATACGGTTCTTCGTTAGGGTAATCACGGTACTCCTCGGAGGCAGAACCTGTCGCAAAGGACACCGATACACAACCATCACCAAACAATATGCAACAATATGATGCATGCATGAAACATGGCAATATGAGTGTGTTGGGCTAATGCAACTAAAACCAGAAGGGTTTGAACAAATTTGAATCAAGGATTCAAATTTCAAATTCAAATATGGCCTTTTAAAGTGCTTTTCCTTGTTCTGCTTGAAACATCAATTTAACTTGTTTGATCATGCATGAAAATAGTACAGATGGATAGATTGGATTTTTCTGATCATTTTTCATATATAATTTGTCCAATTTGGAGTTACAGAATAAAAGTTATGAATTTTTGAAGTTTAAATAATATTCTGGAATTTCCTGATTTAAATTAAATCCAGAAATATAATTATTGCGCCAGCATGACGTCAGCATGACGTCAGTGGTCAACTGCGGCTGTCTGGGGTCAAACCTGACATGTGGGGCCCACACGTCAGTGACAGGGGGGTTAAACAGGGTTAAATTAATCCTAATTACTAATTAGTGGCGTTGGGGCCCACTAGTCAGTGTCAGGGGGTTAACTAACAGTGGTTAGCGCTAATCCTAATTAGCTACAGGGCTGGGCCCACCTGTCAGGGACTCAGGGGGGGTTCCTGCCGTGGTCAAAGTGGGTCAAACCCACCGGCGACGTGACGCCGGCGAGGCCCGAGACGGCGGCGCGATGCGGGATCGCGCTACAGGGCACGGGCGAGGCTGTGCTTGGGCTCGTTGGAGAGCCCTTGCTCCCGCGCGTCGAACGGTGGTGGTGGCCGTGCCTGAGGTGGCCGGAGTCGACGGCGGCGAGCTCGGCTGCGGCCGCCGGAGTTCGGTCGTGCACGGAAACGGGGTTGGAGCTCGAAGGCGAGCGAAGCGAGGCGCTAGGGATGCTCTATGGAGCCTTACGAACTTGTTGGACTCGCCGGGGTGACCAAATGGTCAGCGGAGCTGCGTCGACGGCGAGCTCGGCGACGGCGGAGGTTCGGCCGTGGTGGGGAGGAGGCTACGGTGAGGGAACGAGGGGGGAGAAAAGGGGGAAACGGTGGCGTAGCTCACCGCGGTTGCAGTGGGCGTCGAAGCGGGCTCGGGGACGCGCTGGAGACGGCGAATCGACGGCGACGGTGGTCGGAGCCCGAGGAGGGGAACGGCGACGTGGCGGCGATGCAGGGCTTCCGGAGACCCGTGGAGCGGTGGGGAGGAAGAGGAGGTCGAGGCGGAGCTCCTGAGCTAGTCGGGGGAGCGAGGGGTGGCCGGAGTCGGCTGCTATGACGAACGGCGGCGACGGTGGTGTTCGGCCGTGTGAG